>NW_004797665.1:422208-423589 GCF_000002075.1 Aplysia californica
AAGGAGGTGAGGGGGTGGGGGCAGAAAGTGGAAATGAAAGCAGACAACAGAACATTGCTAGAGAGCAGGAAAGGAGGTGAAAGGAGACAATTTTAGAGCAGAAAAATTTTTGGTCGCTACCCGGATTCGAACCCGGGACCTTTGAATGAGAGGCAAACACCTTAACCTCTAGGCCACGAGAGCCCCCCTTTTTTGTGTGTGTATGTTACTCTCTTGTAACACCTCTAATCTTCGGCACTTAAAATAACCGTTTTTTTTTTTGCAAGTGCCGTAAAACTCTTACGAAAGGGTGCTCTGGTGTGGTTTGTTCCTTTTTTCCTATCAAACATCTATCGTCCTGATCTCTCCACCTCCTTTTTTGTGTGTGTTTGTTACCCTCTTGTAACACCTCTAATCTTCGGGACTTAAATGATCGTATTGTGTTGCAAGTGCCCTAAAACTCTTACTAATTGGGTGGTTGGCGGGTGCTCTGGTATGGTTTGCTTCTTCTTTCCTATCAAACATCTGTCGTCCTTATGTTTGCTCCTTCTTTTTTGTGTTTATTACTCCCTTGTAACACCTCTAATCTTCGGCCTTTAAATGACTGCATTGTGTTGCAAGTGCCATAAATCACTTACTAAAACTAAAATTTAAAACTATATGACCGTATTTTGTTGCAAATGCCGTTAAACTCTTTTACAGGCGGCGTCGGTAGCCTAGTGGTTAGGCTACCGGACTCATAATCGTGAGATTGCGAGTTCGGGGGTTCGAGCCCCAGCTCGGTCCGACGTTGTGTCCTTGGGAAAGGCATTTTACACGAACTTCCCACTTGGCTCGGTCCTATCGGAGACGGACGTTAAACTAGGAGGTCCCGCCCCTTAAATAACCTAATAGTGTTGATAGGGGCGTTAAACCTCTACCATTTCATTTCAAACTCTTATACGAAAACGAAAGTCAATGTTTGATGTGTTTGTTTTTCCCCAAGGACCGGCAGACGTTCCGCCGGATAGTGCTGAAGACCGCCTTCAACAAGAGGAAAAAGTACGAGAAGCTGATCGAGGGAGTACCCATGCTCTCGTCTCTGGACGTAAGTACTCTGTCTGTCTGTCTGTCTGTCTGTCTGTCTGTCTGTCTGTCTGTCTGTCTGCCAGTCGGTCGGTCTGTATATATGTCTGTCTCTTCTGTCTGTCCAGCTGTCTGTCTGTTTATCCGTCTGTACCCATGCTCAAGTCCTTAGACGTGAGTTCGTCTGTTTGTCGGTTTGCTTGTTTGTCTGTATGTCTGTCTGTCTCTCTGTCTGTCTGTCTGTCTGTCCCCATACTCAAGTCCCTGGACGTAAGTACACTGTCTGTCTGTCTGTCTGTCTGTCTGTCTGTCTGTCTGTCTGTCTGTCTGTCTGTCT
>NW_004797665.1:424165-425854 GCF_000002075.1 Aplysia californica
TGTACCAATGCTCCAGTCCATGGACGTCTGTCTGTTTGTCTGTCTGTCTGTTTGTATGTCTGTACCAATGCTCCAGTCCATGGACGTCTGTCTGTTTGTCTGTCTGTCTGTTTGTATGTCTGTACCAATGCTCCAGTCCATGGACGTCTGTCTGTCTGGTGGGTGGTTGGCGGGTGCTCTGGTGGGGTTTGCTCCTTCTTTCCTATAAAAAATCTATTGTCTCTATCTCCTCTCCTTCTTTTTTTGTGTTTGTTACTCTCTTGTAACACTTCTAATCTTCGGCACTTATATGACCTTATTGTGTTGCAAGTGCCGTAATACACTTACTAAAACTAAAAAACTAATGTCTGTCTGTCTTTCGGTGGGTGGTTGGTGGGTGCTCTGGTGTGGTTTGTTCCTTCTTCTGATCATATCAAACAGCTATCACCCTTATCTCCCCTCCTTCTTTTTTGTGTTTGTTGCTCTCTTGTAACACCTCTAATCTTCGGTACTTATATGACCTTATTGTAAAACTCTTATTAATACTAAGACTGTCTGTCTGTCTGTCTGTCGGTGGGTGGTTGGCAGGTGTTCTGGTGTGGTTTGCTCCTTCTTTCAAATCAAACGTCTATCGTCCTGTTCTCTTTCTTTTTCTTCTTGTTTGCTACTCTCTTGTAACACCTCTAATCTTCGGCACGTATATGACCTTATTGTGTTAAAAGTGCCGTAAAACTCTTACTAAAACTAAGACTGTCTGTCTGTCTGTCTGTCTGTCTTTCTCACTCTCCTCTTTCTCAGTCTCTCCCCTTTCTCCCTTTCTATCTTCTCTCCTACTCTCTCACTCACTCTCTTCCCCTCTCCCTCCCTGCCTTTTTTATCTTCCCTTCCTATCGCTCTGACTCCTCACTGATCCCCTCTCCACCTCTCTATCTCTCCCTCTCTATCTCTCCCCCCTCTCTCTCTGTATCTCTCTCTGTATGTATCTCTCTACTACTCACTGTCTCTCTCTCCCTCCTCTCTCTGTATCTCTCTGTATCTCTCTCTCTCTGTATGTATCTCTCTACTACTCACTGTCTCTCTCTCTCCCTCTCTCTCTGTCTCTCTCTCTCTGTCTCTCTCTCCCACTCTCTGGATGGGATGGGAATTGTGTGGTTGTTGCCTGTGTGCGAGTAGGAGTAGGGACAAGATGTACAAAGTAAAGACAGAACGTCAGGCGGGTGCTTTGGTGTGGTTTGCACCTTCTTTCCTATCAAACATCTATCGTCCTTATCTCTCTTACTTCTTTTTTTGTGTTTGTTACTCTCTTGCTACACCTCTTCTGGCGCTCATATGACCGTTTGCAGTTGTGAGCGCCGTAAAACCTCTACTCAAACTTTTTTTAAAGTAAAGGTAGAACGTCAGGCTGGTGGAGAGAAGTGTTGATGAAGCTGTTTGCCTGGTCACAGCTTTGTGGGATTGAGAGAGAGAGACAGAGAGAGTGAGAGAGAGGGGAAGGAGAGGGGGAGATAGAGTGAGAGAGAGAATGAGAGAGAGTGAGAGAGAGAATGAGAGAGAGACAGAGAGAGAGTGAGAGAGGGGAGAGAGAGGGGGGAGAGAGACAGAGAGAGAGAGGCTGAGAGGGAGAGAGAGACAGAGGGGAAAGAGAGACAGAGAGAGGGGGAGAGAGAGACAGAGAGGGGGGGAGAGAGAGGAGACAGAGAGTGAGAGAGA
>NW_004797665.1:427857-429605 GCF_000002075.1 Aplysia californica
TCTCCCCCTTCCTCTCCCCCCTGTCTCTCCCCCTTCCTCTCCTCCTGTCTCTCCCCATCCACTCGTGTGCTTATAACATCTTACTGAATTCCTGGCAGACGTGGCCGTTACCGAGCTCACTCGAAATACTGTTACATTTTAACAGTGGGTAGTTGGCGGGTGCTCTGGTGTGGTTTGCTTCTTCTTTCCTGTCAAACATCTATCGTCTTTATCTCCCCTCCTCCGTTTTTGTGTTTGTTACTCTCTTGTAACACTTCTAATCTTCGGCGCTTATATGACCTTATCGTATTGCAAGTGCCGTAAAACTCTTAGTAAAACTAAAGTTGCTCTGGGCCTACCCCTGCCTCGTTTGCCTTCAGATTTGCCAGTGAGAGATAGATGTTCAAGACCTCTATGTCTATTCAGGTGTCCCAAAAAACTGCATTTGTCGTTTCCTGATTGTTTTTAACAGTGAGCGTCCCACGTGGGCTTCATCAAGCACTGCCTCATTGATTTCTTTTCCTTCTCAGCAGTGTCCTGAATAATCACATTTCTGTTGCTATTTTATTTTCACTGTCTTTAGCGGTTGTCCAGCATTCATAACCGTGTTGAAGGGTTGACCACACATAGCATTTCAGAACTTTGACTCAAAGTACTGTGTGGGTGGTTGGTGGGTGCTCTGGTGTGGTTTGCTTCTTGTTTCCTATGAAACATATCGTCCTTATCCTCCCTTCTTCTTTATTATGTTTATTACTCTCTTGTGACACCTCAAATCTTTTGGCGCTTATTTGACCGTATGCAGTTGCGAACGCCGTAAAACTCTTACTAAAACTTTAAAATTTCACCATCTTTAATGACTGTCCAGCATTCACAGCCATATAGAAGGATTGACCATACATAGCATTTCAGAACTTTGACTCGAAATACAATGTTACATTTGAACGACTGACTCAGCAACCGACCTCCTAACGATTCAATGGTGAGCTTGCGTGTGTCCTTGTCGTGTCGGACAGTCAGTGAGTGCTAATGGGCTGCTCACTGGGGGGTCAGTTTAATAGTGCGTGAGTCAATCACTCTGTCAGTGTGGGAGGTTTGCGGGTGCTCTGGTGTGGTTTGCTCCTTCTTTCCTGTCGAACATTTATCGTCCTTATCTCCCCTCCTTCTTTTTCTTGTTTGTTACTCTCTTGTAACACCTCTAATCTTCTGCACGTAAATGACCTTATCGTGCGTAAAACTCGTGCTAAAACTTTAATACTCTCTTGTTGTGGGTGGGGAACGGGTGCTCTGGTGTGGCTTGCTCCTTGTTTCCTACCAAGCGTCTATCGTCCTTATCTCTTCTCCTTGTTTGTTATAAATGTTACTCTCTTGTAACACCCGAGTAGGCTTCGGCCGCCACCCGGGCAAAATTCAAAATTTCCTACAAACTGAAAATATTCGGTGTGTCCCGCGTGCTCATATGACCTTATGCAGTTGCGAGCGCCGTAAAACACTTTACAAAAAAAAACAAAAATTGTAACACCAAATCTTCGGCACTTACATGATGACTTGGTTGTGTTGCTGGAGCCGCAAGACTCGCGCTGAAACTAAACTCTGTCAGTCCCGCACTTTCCATGGACAATGTACTTCTCTGATGACAGTCATCGATAGTGAGTGGGCGGCAAATGTCAGCGATGTACTCTTTCCTTGTGTTTCTCCCTTGACCTATCTGTGTGTCTGTTTGTGTGTGTGTGTGTACGTGTGTTGGTCTCTCTCTCTCTCTCTCTCTCTCT
>NW_004797665.1:433497-436349 GCF_000002075.1 Aplysia californica
ACAAAAACTCTTTCAATTCTTCGGCTTTGTGTGGTCTCAAGTGTTGCACGTGCTGCCAAACCTCTGTTCTGCCAAGTGGGTGGTTGGCGGGTGCTCTGGTGTGGTTTGCTTCTTCTTTCCTGTCAAAGATCTGTCGTCCTTATCTCCCCTTTTTCTTTTTTATGTTTGTTACTCTCTTGTAACACCTCTAATCTTCTGGCGCTCATATGACCTTTTATGCAGTTGCGAGTGCCGTAAAACCTCTACTAAAACTAACTGTTCTGCCAATCCCGAAATAATAATATATCCTGCGACAATCTGCTCCCGTGGATAGATAAAAAGAATATTGCTCTAACTCGCCGCTAACTGCCACTTAACCAGACCCGTGGTATGTGAGGGCCCTTCCTGTCCAGAGCGCGTGGAATCTCGAGGGCTGTGTGCGGTAGGGCTGGGCAATGAGTCGCTTCAGCAAAATCCGGATAATTATATGTTACTGCCCCTCTTCGGCAAATACTTTGATATGAACCGCTTCGGCAAATGCGTTAGAACGAATTCGACAAAAGCGTTAGCACTACTTCAACAAATGGGTGCACCCACTTCGGCAAACGGGTCAGGAGTGAGTGGTTGGCGGGTGCTCTGGTGTGGTTTGCTTCTTCTTTCCTATGAAACATATTATATAGTCCTTATCTCCCCTTCTTCTTTTTTATCTTTGTTACCCTCTTGTAACACCTCTAATCTTCTGGCGCTCATATGACCTTATGCAGTTGCGAGCCCCGTAAAACATCTACGAAAACTAAAACTTAAACGGGTCAGGAAAGAGAGTTAAGAGTCCGAATTGAGCACAGTTTGTGCAGGACATCGGACTGACTGTCCAGCTGCTGTCATCGAGAACGAGGAAGAAGAAGAAAGAATTGAGAAGTATCCGGTTATCCTTATTATAGATTATCCGGATTTTGCGCGCCTCTACTGTTCGGGGAGTGCAAGTCGACACCGCGGCCCTTAGCTTGACACCTCGGAGATGGAGGTCCATTTAGTCCCGGCTCTAAGTGTGCGGGCGGTCGGCGAGTGTTCGCTGTCAGAAAATCAATGGCCGCCTCTGTCACTGTGGGGCAAATTGGGTGACCGCTGGGACCTCTTGGCATTCCGGCACACGCTACAGTCTATCATTCAGGGAATCACTCTTCCTTCTCTTCTTCTCTCTCTTCCTCTCTCCCCCCCCCCTCCTACCCTTAATTGGACGGCGGATACTGGTGTGGGTGGTTGGCGGGTGCTCTGGTGTGGTCTGCTCCTTTCTTCCCATCAAACATCTGTCTTCCTTACCTCTCCTCCTTCTTTATTGTGTTTCTTACTCTCTTGTAACACTTCTATCCTTCGGCACTTGTATGACCTTATTGTGTTGCAACTGTCGTAAAACTCATACTACAGCTCTTATCTTCCTTCCTATATGACCTTATTGTGTTGCAACTGCCTTAAAACTCTCACTAAAACTTTGTTTTAAAGGATGTGAGGAGTACTAGTTGGAGGGCGTCACTGAATGGTACTCCTTTTAAACCCCTCCCCTGTGTCCTGCGCGCTCATATGACCTTATGCAGTTGCGAGCGCCGTTAAACACTTTACAAAAACAAAAAACAAAACAAACAAACCCCTCCCCTTTTTGGTTGTTGTGGGTGGTTGGAGGGCGCTGCTGTAGGAGTCCTACTTCTTTACTTTCACTCTGTTGTTTCTGTCTGTGTGTCTGTCCTATTTTTTCCCCGGCACTAAACGACCATTATTTCGTCGATCTGCTTCTATTGACTCAAACGAACAAACAAACAAAATTTTTTGGTTTGTTGTTTCTGTACGTCAACATTTCCTTATCCAAGCCCCAAGTGACCACCATCGTGGGCACGTCATAGTTATCAGTCATTTCATCCAGTGCCAGATCTGCGACAGACAACGGCGATCATGGTTCTCCGTTCATTCCTTTGCTCAGAGTGGGTGGTTGGCGGGTGCTCTGGTGTGGTTTGCTTCTTCTTTCCTATCAAACATCTATCGTCCTTATTTCCCCTTCATCTTTTTTATGTTTGTTACTCTCTTGTAACACCTCTAATGTTCTGGCGCCCATATTATGACCGTATGCAGTTGCGAGCGCCTAAAAACCCCTGCTAAACTAACAAAAACTTTGCTCAGATGCTCTTAAAAAAGCTACGTTTCCCTGATCTTTCCCCGTTACCCATTTATTGTTTAGGTTCACTACGTAGGTTGCTCTGGGCCCACCCCTGCCTTGTTTGCCTTCAATTTTGCCAGTGAGAGCTAGATGTTCAAGACCTTTATGTCTATTATGGTTATCACTGTTCAATTAAACTGTGGATGCCTTTGTTCATTTTCTATGTATTGCTACTTTTATTCTCATCTATTTAAGATAGGATAAGATAAGATAGTACTTTATTATCCCAGAGGGAAATTTTCCTTGGCTGTACAGGACCATAAAAACACATGCAGGTATACATACAAAATTTTAAATCATATATATTACTCTCATTAAAATTCAACATGAAAGGAGAAGTAAAGCTAACAAAATGTACATATCAAATGCATCATTCAACCACATGCAGGAATTTAAATACCAGACCCCTGGAGCCATATACAGATACATACTCTAAGAGCAACACACATCTATGCTCATTCTGACAAAAGCCTTATGCTAGATGGTAAAAAAACTTCTTTTATATCTTTCTTTCTTTGTTTTTGGAGGTACATATTTGGGTGGTTGGTAGGCGTTCTGGTGTGGTTTACTTCTCCTTTCACTATTTCCATGAAGTCCGTTGCTCCCTGCCTTGGTCTTTTTAAGGCATGTTGCTCTGTTCTGGCACTTCTAGTAATCTTCGACACTC
>NW_004797665.1:438467-439520 GCF_000002075.1 Aplysia californica
TCTCTCTCTCTCTCTCTCTCTCTCCTCTCTCTCCCCCTTCCCCCCTCTCTCTCTTTCTTTCTCTCACTCTGTGAAATAAGGGTACCAGCATGAGGTACAGCCCTTCTAATGGCACGATACCACTCACCATTGTCAGCTAGAGTTGTTTCTTGGGGCTCTCGTGGCCTAGAGGTTAAGGTATTCGCCCCTCATTCAAAGGTGCTGGGTTCGGATCCGGGCAGCGACCGAAAATATTTTCTTCTCTAAAATTGTCTTCTTTCCCCTTCTTTTCTGCTCTCTAGCAATGTTCTGTCGTCTGCTTTCGTCTCCACTTTCTTCCCCCACCCTCACCTCCTTTGCCCCCTCCTCTGGGCTTTTGACTCTTTCTGCAGCCTTTCTACTGCTACTCCTTGGCTCCTTCTTACTGCTGTCTTTCAGCAGCACCCCTGATCTTCTGGTAGGAATTTTAAGTAGGAAAGATATACACCTTGCCTTCTCGGACAAGGGCGAAAAATCTCGGAGGTCCCGTGTGCAAGTTGCGCACGTTAAAGATCCCTTCGTGGTCTAAAATCGACAAGAGTAGGCTTCGGACGATACCCGGGCAAAATTCGAAATTTCCTACCAACTGAAGAAGTTAAATGTGTCCCGCGCGCTCATATGACCTTACGCAGTTGCGAGCGCGTAAAACACATACCCAAAATAATATTTTTTAAAATAAATTGTGATAAAGAAAGCGGAAGGGCCGTAGACAGAAACGCTTGTGGCGAGCCGGTCTCATCCCTTGCGTGTTGGGAAATAGATTGGGGTTTTCCTCGCCTTTAACTAGACCGTTCCTTTTTTCCTTTTTTTGTCGGAGACACTGAATTCTTTACCGGTCAGTGGTTGGCGGGTGCTCTGGTGCGGTTTGCTCCTTCTCCACCTTGGGAAACAAACGCCTTTGATAATGAAGGTCACTGCTTTTTTTGGTGGCAATTGTAATGGTGGTATTGGTGGTAATGGTAGTAGTAGTAGTATAAGGGGGGGGTGGTGGTGGTGGTGGTGGTGGTGGTGGTGGTGGTAGTAGTAGCAGTAGTA
>NW_004797665.1:439656-441490 GCF_000002075.1 Aplysia californica
TAGTAGTAGTAGTAGTAGTAGTAGTAGTAGTAGTAGTAGTAGTAGTAGTAGTAAGAGGGGGAAGATGGTGGTGGTAGTAGTGATGGTAGTAGTAGAAGTAGTAGTAGTAGTAGTAGTAAGAGGGGGGGGGGAGACGGCAAAAATTAGGACGGACAGCCCTTTTCTTATCCTCTCGAGAAATGTAATGTACTTGAGTTGTTTACTCGTTATCTTGGATACTTAATTACTTAATTACTCTCTCCCTATACCGTCAGGTACATAAGACGGAGAGCAGTCGACGCCACGCTTGTCTGTCCTTGCCCACGTCCTCCAATTTCGGCAATTCCAGGCCGTGTGTGATTGTCTCATCCCTTATTGTGCCTCTATAGCTTCCACTCGGTCTTCCCCGCTTTTTCTTTCCAGTTGGTTTCCAGTGCTATGTCTGATAGGGCAATCTCGTCTTTGGCATTCTCATGATACCTGGGATACGCTGTTTCTAAATAAGTCTAGTCGTTTCCTCTCAAACTGGCGCCAACTCAGAGAAATGTGATGATCCAAATGGCCGCGGCCATATCACATATATTCCATAACCTGGCAAGTGTCTATCCCGGCCAAGGAGGTTATACAGTATTGTTGAAAGTAGAGATGGGCAAAATCCGGATAATCCAAAAGGATAACCGGATAATTCTCAAAGAAACATTATCCGATTTTTAGACTTTCAGACTCTTTAACTCTCTTTCCTGACCCGTTTGCCGAAGTGGGTGCACCCATTTGTTGAAGTGATGATAACCCGTTTGTCAAAGTGGTTCTAACCCATTTGTCGAAGCGATTCATATCATATTATTATCCAAAGAGGTGCACTTACATATTATCCGGATTTTGCTGAAGCGACTCATTGCCCAGCTCTAGTTGTAAGGTCCTTGATCCCGGCTTATCTCTTAGTCGACTCACTGACGACGTGAGCCAAGAACTAGGGCTGGGCTTTGAGTCGCTTTAGCAAAATCCGGATTATATGTTAGTTCCCCTCTTCGGAAAATAATATGTTTTGAACCGCTTTGGCAAAAGGGTTAGAATCACTTCGACAAACGGGTATTAGTAAAACTTCAACAATTGGGTGCACCCACTTCGGCAAACGGGTCAGGAAAGAGAGTTAAGAGTCTGAATTCGGAAAATATTTCATTGAGAATTATCCGATTAACGGATAGTTTATCCGGATTTTGCCCACCTCTACCAAGAACGTCTGACGGGCATGTATTAACTCTTTGGGGGCGTATCTGAGACACACGTAGGATAAGCAATAGAGAAAGGCAATGTTTTTGCACCTTTCGAACCTACATACAGCGATGAGAATCACGAATGTGTAAATTATTCTTTTCTATGTGTACTGTCGCATGTCTTTTAAAGTTTCAAATAAAAAAAAAACTAAATCGAAAAATCTGTTGTTGTTGGGTTTTTTTTATTTAATAGAGGGTTTTACCGCGCTCGCAACTGCATAAGGTCATATGAGCGCGAAGGGGTGGGCGTCAACAGAGAAGTCTTTACAGGGACTCAGACTTACTCTGCTCACCTCTCTAGCGTCAACAGCATAAGGTCTGCTTCGACTATCTAAAATCTGTTTGAACAACGACGTTGTGCTCCCAAACTGTAGAATGTCTTCATTCGTTGTCGAATGACCAGACTGCAGGGCGTCAAAGAGTTAAGACTGTGCGCGTGTTGGGGGGAAAATTCCTGTGAGCGTGTGAGTGAGTGTGTGTGTGAGTGAGTGTGTGTGTGCGTGCGTGCGTGTGTGTGTGTGTGTGTGTGAGTGAGTGAGTGAGTGAGTGAGTGAGTGAGTGAGTGAGTGAGTGAGTGAGTG
>NW_004797665.1:441935-443876 GCF_000002075.1 Aplysia californica
TACCCACCCTTCCCACCCCCCTCTCTATCTGTCTGTCTCTCTGTCTGTCTCTGTCTCTGTCTGTCTCTGTCTGTCTCTGTCTCTCTGTCTCTCTCTCTCTGTCTCTCTGTCTCTCTCTCTCTTTCTCTCTTTCTCTCTTTCTCTCTCTCTCTCTCTCTCTCTCTCTCTCTCTCTCTCTCCATCTCTATCTCCGCCTATGTGTTTCTACTTGTAGATTGATGTATTGTAAACGCGTTATGTCACCGTCGACAAAATTTGGATAATATAGAAAGGGGATGCTTGCAATCATCATGAAGACTGGTTCGGGTTGCTAGGTAAACATAATATTCCTTGGGCGGATAAAATCGAACTCATGTCTTTTGCACACAAGGCAAAGAACATAGCCATGCCACCACCCGACAGACCCCGGTGGCGGTGAAAGGAGAGCATGTTTGCTAGTGTGCCTGGGTGTGCACAATACTGGGTTCTAACTAGATCGATGATATTGAACCATCAGGCAAAATGGTTTCCAATCATATTCACTGAGCTGCATTTACTTAAAGAAATAGATGGCGCGTCTAAGCGCACAAACAGTTCGTTATCATCAAGTCGATAAGTAGTCGGAGTTTAATAAATTAAAGGTTGATACGCCATTGCAACCCAACCATTTGCATACCCTCGCTCTTTTTGAAAATTTTCATCCTAATTCTTCTTTCATTCTAAAATTAAAAGCAAACTCCATAGCGACAATGCCGCTTCGCAAAAAAGCACACACACACACACACACACACACACACACACACACACACACACACACACGTTGTTTCTGTCTGTTTGTCTTGCTTATTTCTAAATTCGACGACCGTTTTGATGTCAATGTACTTCTGACTCCTCGTCTTGATGTCTTGCTCTCTGCCTGCTTTGCCCCTCACCCTCCCCCTCCTCCTAGGTTAAGATTACCTTTATTGTATTGGGAAATATCCCCAGGGCGGTGCCACTGACTGAAGTGCGGAGGTCCCGCCTCTTAAATAACTTAACAAATTTGATAGGGGAGTTAAACCTATACCATTTCACCATTTACCCTCTTGTAACACCTCTTATCTTCTGGCGCTCATATGACCTTATGCAGTTGCGAGCGCCGTAAAACTACTAAACTAAACTAAACCCATACCATTTCACCATTTACTTTCTTGTAACGCCTCCAATAATCGGCACTACGTATATATGACCTCGTTGTGCTGCAAGTGCCGTAAAACTCTTTTACAAACTATATTTATGAACCTTGTTTCTTCTCTGTGAGTGGTTGGCGGGTGCTCTGTTTTAGTTTGCTTCTTCTTTCCTATCAAGCATCTATCGTCCTTATCTCCCCTTCTTCTTTTTTCTGTTTGTTACTCCCTTGTAACACCTCTAATCTTCAGGCGCTCCTATGACCTTATTGTGTTGCAAGTGCCGTAAAACTCTTTTACAAACTATGTTTACGTGGGTGGTTGGCGGGTGCTCTGGTGTGGTTTGCTCCTTCTTTTTTGTGTTTGTTACTTTCTTGTATCACCTCCAATCTTCGGCCCTTATATGACCGTATTGTGTTGCAAGTGCCGTAAAACTCTCTTTACGAACTATATAAACCTTGTTTCTTCTCTCCTCCACAGATGTACGAGAGGATGAATGTGTGTGACGCGCTCAGCTCCCAGACCTTCCGCGATGGACAACAGATCATTGCACAGGTGGGTGGTTGGCGGGTGATCTAGTGTGGTTTGCTCCTTCTTTCCTATCAAACGTCTATCGTCCTGATCTGTTCGCTTTTGAGCACGAGGGGGCTATCCCGAAAAATGCTGTTTTGAGAAAATCGAAGGTAAAAGTTTTGCCCCTTGTTAAGTTTTTTTTTAAGACAAGGAGAGTTTTCTCTATAACCGAACAAATATATACACCAATGAAACCCAACTTCTCCTATAGGTAGGGCAATGC
>NW_004797665.1:443976-445099 GCF_000002075.1 Aplysia californica
ATATATATATTTCATGTATTTTTACATAACTTGTACCGGTTTTAACTTTCAGCAGATAGGCTACTCACTGTCCTGCACTGCAGACGTAGGTTCGATTCCTACGTGGGGAATTGTTGGTTGGTTGTTTTGTTCTAACTGAGTTTCTCTGTCTGTCTGTTGAGACGTATCACTCTTTACTCGGTTTGGGCCTGACGTAAAGAGTCAAAACAGCAAGCCTCTCAGGTTATCTGAAATGCTGTCCTTTCAGGGTGAGGGGGTGGGGGTGGGAGTGGGAGGATTGGCATTAAACTTAAACATCTAATAGTTAAAACTACAACTCCTAACACTCCTATTCCTCAGTGCGGAAAGTCTGTGGTCACCATGATGCCGGCTCGCTGTAAACTACAACTCAGTAACAACAGTTCAGAAACATCGAGAAACGCTATCACCGAATCTCAGGGGGCTTACCTCTTGGACTTTCGTGAACAATGGGTCCCGTGGGGGTATTTTGGCTGGCACCTTGATCTTTTCCACAGTCAGGTTGACAATTCACAGACATTCAATTATTGCGTTTTAGTCACACGTCCGTCAGACTGAAACAACAGCACGGTTCAATCAGCTGGGTGAAATGTTGTGACATCTTATTTCCTGAAGCAGCGTAGAGGGAATAGAAACATGTATGTGGCGTTACTTCATCTTGGCTAAGACGCACGCAATTATGAAACTGCACATTGTGTGGAAGCCGCTATGTTGGGTTACCCTAGAGTGCTCGCCGGGTAGCCTACACGCTCCGATATCTTTGCGTATGCAACTGATTATATTTGCTCTGTCTAAGAGAAACTGGTGGTAAAGAGTCTAAACAAGCTCAGACACCTTCCAGTTCACTGTCTACGGATAAACACTTAGAAGTAGTATGCAGGTAGATCATAAATAGTATTATTGTAGATCTTCTCACTGAAGATATTACGCTTTTTAGTGTGTATGATCGAGTGTCTGAAAGAAATAAAAGAAAGAAAAAGAGACAGAAAGATATTATAACACTTGCACAACAGACAATATACTATTTACACTCGCGCACGCGCGCGCGCGCACACACACACACACACACAGATGTATATTTGAGAGAGAGAGAGAGAGAGAGAGA
>NW_004797665.1:445495-446520 GCF_000002075.1 Aplysia californica
TCTCTCTCTCTCTCTCTCTCTCTCTCTGTTTCTTTTCTACAGTTACGCCACTCTATCTCCTTCTTTCTTGTGTCCCCTCTACCTCTCATTGCTGCTTTTTCCTCTACTTTCTCTCAATCTCTTTATTTTGTCCGTATCTTCAACTGATGTCTTCCCTGCTTCCACGGCCCCAAGAAAGTAATAAATGAGTAATGAATAAATGAATGAATGAATGAATGAATGAATGAATTAATGAATGAATGAATGAATGAATGAATGAATAAAGAAACAAAGAACCAAACAACGAACGAAACAAAGAAAGATAGAAAGAACGAACGACAGAAAGAAGAGAGAAAGAAAGAAAGAAAGAAAGAAAGAAAGAAAGAAAGAAAGAAAGAAAGAAAGAAAGAAAGAAAGAAAGAAAGAAAGAAAGTAAGTTGAGCTAGGAAAATATTGATGAACAGTACTTATTATTTTCGAAAAGCGATCCGGTTGAAAACAATCCATGAGATATGAGTATACTAAAATCAACGTAAGTGCACACATTATATTTAGAAGAGACGAAATAACACAGATGCAAACACAAAAACACAACCCCTATACCAGCAATTTTTATGATCTCTATCTGTTTCCCTCTACCTACTTGCGTCTTGGTCCCAGTAGTTTAGGTATTAATACTAATACTGACAATGTCACCACCATAGTATGAGACTTCGTGCAAACTTTCGGTACCTTCGGTGACACTGTAAAAATGACTCCACTAGGGAGCTGGACAGAGGGTGCCCACATCGTGACTCGAAAGAGCTGAGGAATGTAGGACTAACACGATCTAAACAATTAACTATTAACCAGTTGTTGTAACCATCTCCAGTTAGGGCTATGGCAACTCTTGGACATGTAACTTAACAATAAACGTCGTAAGAGTGAAGTAACATATTTATTTATTTATTTAATTATTTATTTATATATAACACAGTCTTCTGTGTGTTTACTGGAAGACTAATAGCTAATTTTAAAATCCAGAATGCTGCACACTTTGTAGTTAT
>NW_004797665.1:448210-449400 GCF_000002075.1 Aplysia californica
AGAGAGAGAGAGAGAGAGAGAGAGAGAGAGAGAGAGCAAAAAGGAGGGGGGGCACACACACAGAGATCGAGAGAGTTGTTGCTTCATCCACTAAGAAGAGACAAGGACAGTTTGAATCTGCCAGATATTGGTATACATATAAAAGATCGTGATATCAAGTCATTAAAAGAAATGGTAAAGCAAGACTGTGTATCGCTCCAATAAGTTCACTTCTTAAGGTGGACAAAGAAATCTACTCTCATAGCACACTGTCCCTATTTATCTGGTAATTATGTTATTAATATGATGTCGACCAGTGACAACGTGCTACTGCTAGACTAACTACGACACTTAAACCATTAGTGCGGTATCAAATGACTAGAAGGCAAGCTACATTAAGTTCGATTGGTGAACATCTGGCCAGCACTAAAGCAGTGCAAATAAATTTCTTGCACAATTCTTTTTTTTTTTTGTACCAACCCCACTCCCCCATTCCCCTTCCCTTTTCTCCTCGCTCCCGCCTTCTCTTACTCATCAGCTTACCCATGTCAATATGCACTGTCAGAAATACACACTATACAAGTGATATATATTGTTATAACCCTGGTCGATCGGTCGATCATAGTCAGATGATGTTTGTTTGGAAACAAGGCCGAGTATGTTTGCACTGACGCAACAGTGACCGAGTGTTATTTGTTGTCCACGCCGAAATAGCTGGCAGAGATCAGCGCGGAATGAGCAGTGATCCTTGACTCTTGCCAGATCGACCATTCTGATCCCTGATTCTACCACAGACCTATGCCGTCCAATAAAATTGCACAAGTAATTATGGTGGATTTTGTCTAATAGTTGCATTTGTTACACCAGGCATCCATATAGATTAGTCGATTAAAGTAGATCAATAAGAGAGCTCTATAAGTGATGGCAATTTTTTAGCTATTAAGCACAATTTTAACCTGTCGAAAGTGATTAACTTGCCACTTAAAATCTTTCAATTATTTTCTTCGTTTTTGTTTGTTGATTTTCAGTTTTGTTTTCTTCCTTCTCATTTACAGCATCCTCCCCACCCCATTTTATTCATTTTGTTAATTTGTGTGATCTTTAAACAATCTTAGCAATTCTTGTGGTCACACACACGCACACACACGCACACACATACACACACACAAACAAACACACACACACACACACACACACACACACACACATAT
>NW_004797665.1:452286-454455 GCF_000002075.1 Aplysia californica
ACACACATACACACACGTACAAACATTCACACGCCCACGAACACACACACACACACACACACACACACATACACACACACATATACACACATACGGACACGAGTGCACACACACACACGCACACACATTCACACACGAACGCACATACACACACACACACACACACACACACACACACACACACACACACACACATTTGAGTTTCCCGAAATGTCAAGCTTTTTCGAATGCAATTCTTTGAATATCTTGACAACGACTCGGAATAATCTGACATTTTTAATAGAGCAGATAGAACATTAATATGATTTTCAAGTAACTCAAAACGTCCAAAAATATAACTTTGTAATTCTGAGGTAGCGACATATAAACGAGCTCGTGCCCGTACAGATAGATAGATAGATAGATAGATAGATCGATAGATCGATAGATAGATAGATAGATAGATAGATAGATAGATAGATAGATAGATAGATAGATAGATAGATAGAATAGCATCTTATACGCGCACTTGGTGAGTCCTATTGTTTGCAGAAAAACAGTAGGATAAAAATAGATTCGACATAAATGAGAAAAAAACTCACTGAAAAGTGTTCGAAAGATTCAACATTTTTACGTTTTTTTTTTGGTTGTTAAATTATTTCTTAGATGTCAAGACATCTATACTTTCTGTTAAAGATTCACTTCTTTTAACATTCCGTATATGACGAGTGGAGATAAGTGTTTTTCCTCCTTTCTCCACTATAAGCGAGACAGTGAAATAGCCTGTGCTTATATAGAGAGACAGATCAGCCAACAATGCTATTGTCGTTGTCATCATTGACCAAGCTCTTGGCTAGGGCCGGAAGATCTATTGTCCACATTTTGATCCTCTCTTGGAGCGGGTGAAGTTTCAGGGTAGAAGATGTCAACTTCTCTTTGATGTAGAGGTACTCTTGACTGCTGAGATCAAATTGCGGCCAGATCACTGGCGTTTTTCGTGGTGCATTGGGATCTCTGTAAGTGAAGGAGAAGGAAAGTCGATCATTAACTAAACTTAAACCTTCGTATAAGGGGGTTATTTCCTAGGAACCGATTCCCCTCACTTTGGCACTCTTTGAGGGACGTTTTTGTTTCCGAAGATATTCATGGCTATCGATGTTTAGTAAGAACATAATAAATCAAACCAAGACAAACAGAGCCATTGCAGTATCCTTAAAAGGAAAAAAATAAAGTACAAACAAACTTTTCCTGGGGGTCTCTCGTGGCGTTGAGGTTTAGGTGTTCACCTCTCAATCAAATGTCCCGGGTTCGAATCCGGGTAGCGACGGAAAACAAATTTTCTTCTCTAAATTTGTCTTCTTTCACCTCCTTTCCTGCTCTCTAGCAATGTTCTGTCGTCTGCTTCCGTCACCTCCTTTGCCTCCTCCTTTGGGCTCCTGACTCTTTCTGCAACCTTTCTACTGCTACTCCTTTGCTCCTTACGGCTGTCTTTCAGACACAACCCTGATCTTCTGGTAGGAAAGATCTACAGCTAGCCTTCTCGGACAGGTCGAAAAATCTCGGAAGTCTCGTGTGCAAGTTGCGCACGTTAAAATCCCTTGGCGGTCTAAAATCGATAAGAGAAGGCTTCGGCCCCCACCAGGACAAAATTCAAAGTTTCCCACCTATTGAAAATGTTTAATGTGTCCGGAGCGGTCATATAACCTTATGCAGTTGCGAGCACCGTAAAACCCTTACCAAAACAAACAAAACATTTCCTTGAGACTTAAAAAATAGGCGCAGCCTTTCTTTTAAACCCGGAAATCTTTTTAAAAGGCACTTTGTAAAACAACAGCTCTCGGTGATTAGATCTAGCTACAACCCCCTCAACAAAAAGCAAGAAATGTGAAAATTATCTGGAATAAAAATGTCACAGTGGTGTTGGCAGCTGAGACGTAGAGCTCAAGTGAACGTGCTTGAACTGAAAAGGTGCCACCGTCCATTAGCATGATTGATTCCTTAACGGCTAGGCCCGAGTACGGCATGGCATTATTAGAGCGTACAGGAGGCACATGCGATATCCATGTTTGAATTTGAACAGTTTGAAGATTTAGTTTTCAAATTAGAAGTAATGTTTGGGACCAAGGTTAAACGAGAGAAAGAGAGAGAGAGAGAGAGAGAGAGAGAGAGAGAGAGAGAGAGAGAGAGAGA
>NW_004797665.1:454555-467523 GCF_000002075.1 Aplysia californica
ATCTATCTATCTATCTATCTATCTATCTATCTATCTATCTATCTATCTATCTATCCATCTATCTATCTGTCTATCTATCTAGCTACTAGCCATTTATTGTCTCTTCCTTTCATGGAATTCTCTCACATTTCTGTTGCTTCTAATTAACTGTCATAGATAGCCTTTAGTGATTGTCCAGAATTTACAGAAATGTAAAAAAAATGTCGCCCACCTCGCCTGTAGATTAAAATCCTTTTTATGGTTTGTCAATAAGAGGTTTGTATTATCAGGATTGGATTCATTTTACTGAAACATTCTGTAGCTATAAATTCTCCGCTTTTTTATTCTACGAAACGTTTGGCTTTGGATGCAATTATAATAGATTCTCAATCTAAATTGCTGAACTTAGCCCATCTTTCCTCTTTATTTGTAAAATTTAGTATGATTGATTTACTGATTTACTGCTTGCTTTGAAAGTAGCTCGCAATCTATATTCTTTACATTAAAGAAATAGTGCCTGACAACAGTAGGCCTACATGTGAAATTCTTTATGTAGTCCTATGCACAGTATCATGCTCACATTACCGTAAGAAGACAAACCATCTAAACAACAAAATTCAGTATAATAAGTACAGTTACAAAACGAGAAAAGAAAAAAGAAAAGAAAACAAAACAAACAAACAAACAAACAAACAAACAAACAATCCCAATGGAAATGTGTCATTAAACCTAAGAGATAAAAGAAAGACAACTGCACTTTGAGAACTGTGAAGGCTTTTTTTCGTTAATCTTACTCTCTCATTTCCTAGATTTTGCCTATCTCTTTTCCTGCACTTTATTTCTGTGACATCAAGCAGACAACCGTATCTGTCTCTGTTGCTTCCTATTTGAAAAAAAAAAGGACAAAAACTCTACATTGCCACCGTAAAAACTCGTTCACGTATCAGGTCTTTTATCTAAACTACCCAATAGGAAAAACAAAACCCACAGCGAAAAAACAACAAAAAACAAGCACAAAAAAACCTTTTTCAAGAAATTTAAAAATGGAATTCCCGGAGCTCAGAAAGGACATGTGCAAGGGACGTAAACTGTCCAAGATAACAATATTCAATGAGTTCTCTCCTTTTATATAGAGCGGTGTTTTTCTCTCACAGTTTGGGACGCGTGGAGTGTTGCGGCGTTTCTCTCGGAGGAATAGGTTTTAATAATTATAAACATGCCTTATTGAATGACCAAACCAATATGCTGAATAGAACACTTACAGAAAAAATATCAAGCTCATATATATATATAATAATATATATAATATTATTGGCCTACATATATATCATTTATAATACATATAAATATACATTGTATATTTATATTACATTATATTATGTGTGTCTGTGCGCGCGCCTGTGTCTCTCTGTGTGTGTGTGTGTGTGTGTATGTGTGTGTGTATGTGTGTTTGTGTGTGTGTGTGCGTGTGTGTGTGTGTATGTGTGTGTGTGTGTGTGTGTGTGTGTGTGTGTGTGAATGTGTGTGTGTTTGTGTGTGTGTGTTTGTGTGCGTGCATGCAAGTGCGTGTGTGTGTGTGTTTTTAGTGTGTCTGTCTGGCGGTGTGTATGTGTGTGGTGTGTACATGTGGGTGGGTGTTTTGTGTGTCTGTGTGTGTCTGTGTGTGTATTTTGTTTGTGTATGTTTTTCATCTGATTCTCCTCTGAAAGATTTCTCGCAAGCTCAGAACATTTTAATCTTAACCCGACCTATTTTATTTTATCTGATAGGAGAGAACAACAACAACAACAACAACAACAACAACTGAAACAGACAACGGGAGAGGCGATGAACCCGGGGAGGTTTGGAGGGGGGAGGTTTGAAACATTATCCGAATTCAGACTCTTAACTCTCTTTTTTCCAGACCCGTTTGCCGAAGTGGGTGCACCCATTTGTTGAAATGATGATACCAATTTGTTGAAGTGGTTCTAACCCATTTGCTGAAGCGGTTCATATCATATTTGTCGAAGAGGTATACTGACATAGTATCCGGATTTAGCTAAAGCGACTCATTGCCCAGCCCTAGTGGGTGAGTCTCCGGTTTCAAACTGCGTGGGCTTAACTGAGACATGACCTCGCAGTCAAGATTTAGAGTAATTGTTATTTGTATTGCTTTTTTTCAGCTGTATATTGTGTCTGAGAGATCATCAAGAAATGATTCGTTTTGAGGAGAAAATCCTTTTAGTTCGTGTATTGTATCTTAATTATACTTAATTTTTATCATTATCTCTCACCATTATGTGACATGTTTTGTGTAGGTGTAGAACATCGTTAAACCATATTACGTAGCGGTTAAACAAAAAATGGGTCTCTTTCTGTTTTTCTCTTTCTTTTTGTTATATAAGAAAACATGCTGTTAATGAGGATTAGTCAACAACAAATGCCAAGTCCACCGGCTCAAAGGCTTACATGAAATAGGACATGCAAAAAGAAGTCGTTTCATAAGCAATTATTGTACTATTGCAGACAGTTGACCGTCCTGAAAACAAGACACTGTGAACAATTAATGCTAACTATTGCTAACTGTCCGAGGGAAAACACAGCTATAGTTTGTTCACTTTCGTTTCTCCGCGTTAAAAGAGTTCTAGCTCATTTATTAAGTAACCAATGCCCACGAAGCTTTGCATAGCACTTCTGCAGGCCAGCAATCAAACAATTTTTTTTCTACAGTAGGCCTAGTTAAAAGTCTTTCCCTTTGGACCATAAAATTTTCAAAACGGCCGTTTGAACGCATGCTCCGCACAATTTACCGATCTGCACAAAAAATTGCGCTGCACGTTTTAAAGATCGTATAATTGCGAGGCCATCCCAAGACTGCGCCGCGCGTTTTAACGATCGGCTCCAGGGGCACAATAGTACATGTACTCCGCATGCAGGAGAGAGTAAGGACGCTTTTGTGCTTTTCTTGCAGCTACATGTACTTCCCTTTGATAAAAAGTACCGATTGTCGAGGTAGCGAAAGAAAACGTCAAAATGTTCAACAGCGTTGTTGTGACTGAAGCTGTCATACCAGAACGTTGAAGCGGTCGTAAGAATATAAGGAATAAGAAATAAGAAGTTCCTACAGTTTCCGTTTCGACAGATTTGGAGTTAGGTCGTCTAAGACTTTAAATTTTAGTTTTGAAAATGTATGTGAATGCTCCTTGATGCGAGTGAGAGAATAAAGATGGAAGTGTATTTGTAAAAAATTATTTCAGAAATATAACATATTAACGCAATCTTCAGATTGCCGCGCAATTATATCATAAACGCGTAGTGCAATCTTAAGATGGCCGCGCAATAATACGATCGTTTAAAGCGCAACGAAATCTTAAGATTGCGCAGATCGGTAAATTGCGCGAAACACATGCACAGGATCACTAGTAAATGAGGTGGTAGGGCTGGTGGGGCACCCGCTGAAAGCTAGAGAGCCCAAATTTGATGTGGGGCATCGTGTGTCATTCTGAATTTAAAATCTATTGTTAAAAAAGTAAACCTGGTTCGGTTACCATGGAAACGGTGGCCATATTGGATTTTGTATATCTGTTTTGATCCCTTTTTATTCACTGGTCTATCAATAAATACACTTGTAAATTAGCATGCATAGAAAAGGAGTAGATAAAAAAATTGGTCTGAGGAATTTTTGATACATATAGATTATATATATATATATATATATGTATATATATATATATAAAAAATTTATACTTTAATTTATATTTTATAGCACTTAAAAATCTGAAAAAAGGTGGAAAAATCAAGCTTTCGGAGGCCCTTTATCAAAAGCTACATATGCATAAAAAATTCGCCAATACAATTTTTAGAACAGGTGTAGTTAACGTTCTGTGAAAGTTACATGAAAATCGAATAAGAAGCAAAGCAAAAAAAAAAATTAAAAAATGAGTGAAAATAACATTTTGAGAAAACAGCTGAATAAGGTCAGAAAAGGCAAAAATTATAGTTCTCTCTCTCTCTCTCTCTCTCTCTCTCTCTCTCTCTCTCTCTCTCTCTCTCTCTCTCTCTCTCTCTCCCCCCCTCTCTCTCTCTCTCTCGTCCTTTAACTGTGCGTTTGTATATATAAATATAATTAAATAGATAAATAAATATATAATATGAGTGTGTGTGTGAGTGTGAGTGTGAGTGCACGTGCGTGTGCATGTGTGTGTGTGTGTGTGTGTGTGTGTGTGTGTGTGTGTGTGTGTGTGTGTTAGTGTGTGTGCTTGTGCCCCCAACCCTGAGCTCACTAACCAGCTTTAACCATATTATATTATATTATATTGTATTATTTTATATTATATTATATTGTGTTATATTATATTATACTATGTTATATTATATTATATTATATTATATTATATTATATTATATTATATTATATTATATTATATTATATTATATTATATTATATTATATTATATTATATTATATTATATTATATTATATTATAGTATATTATAGTATAGTATATTATAGTATATTATATTGAATAATATTATATCTTATAATACCATATCTGATTATATCATACCGTTTACCATATCATGTATCACATGATATCATGTCATAGCATATCATATCATATCATATATACATATATATGTATATATAAGCATAAAAAGAGGAGAAGGGGGAGAGAGAGAGAGAGAGAGAGAGAGAGAGAGAGAGAGAGAGAGAGAGAGAGACAGAGAGAGAGACAGAGAGAGAGAGAGGGAGAGAGAGAGAGATAGATAGAGAGAGAGAGAGAGAGAGAGAGAGAGAGAGAGAGAGACGGATAGAGAAAGAAAGTTGGGGAACAGAAAGGTTGGGACCGTGTTTGTGAGTGTGTGTTTAATAAGAACAGAACGGTAGGAGAGGGAATGGAGAAAATGAGAAAAGACGAGAGAGTGATCTAGAGAGTGCCAGAGAGAAAGTGAAAGGGAGAGAAAGAGAGGTCTGAAGGTCGGCTACACGAGAATAATTGTATATTATTATACATGTACAGAGATAGCTGCCCCCACCCCCTTCCTCGCAACTCATCCCCCAACACTCTCCCCACATGCAGATTCCAGGTTTCAGTTCATTTCAGTAAAAAGGATCGGGTATACAAAAATAGGCTCTTGAAACGACAAGACGCTCGTCCACTTGAGAAAACACGCATTAAATAGTTGATATACATTGGACATGTCATTGTAGAGTTGATTTTTTAAAAGCAATATATATATTGTTATATAAACATTACAAAGGGGGGCTCTCGTGGCCTAGAGGTTAAGGTGTTGGCCTCTCATTCAAAGGTCCCGGGTTCGATTCCGGGTAGCGACCAAAAAATTTTCTTCTCTAAAATTGTCTCCTTTCACATCCTTTCCTGATCTCTAACAATGTTCTGTTGTCTGCTTTCATTTCCACTTTCTGCCCCTACCCCCACACCTTCTTTGCCCCCTCCTCTGGGCTCCTGACTCTTTCTGCAGCCTTTCTACTGCTACTCCTTGGCTCCTCCTAACTGCTGTCTTTCTGCCACACCCCTGATCTTCTGGTAGGAAAGATCTACACCTAGCCTTCTCGGACAAGGGCGAAAAATCTCGGAGGGCCCGTGTGCAAGTTGCGCACGTTAAAGATCCCTTGGTGGTCTAAAATCGATAAGAGTAGGCTTCGGCCGCCATCCGGGCAAAATTCAAAATTTCCTACCCACGAAAATGTATTAGGTGTGTCCCGCGGGCTCATATGACCTTATGCAGTTGCGAGCGCCGTAAAACCCTATACTAAACAAACAAAACATTACAAAGCATTTCCTTGCATGTTTGCTTGCTGTTCTTGTTGTTTTGCCGGTTGTCGTTGCTGCTCTCCTTCTTTCTGATTTTGTGGGCTTAAAAGGGGACTGCTTAAAAAAGTTCAGATGTCGGGACTTTAACTACACTGGCGATCAAAATGAAGGCATCACTTTTTGATTGCGTAAAATAACATTAAGTAGTCGAAAAAAGTAGGCAATGTTATAATTTTGATGCTTAATGTAGCGTCCACAGCACTAACAAATAAAAAAAAAAAAAGAAGCAAATTGGATTTTCTTCCCCCGACCGACCACGTGACGGATTTTTTAAAATCTATCTATTTAATGGGGCTTTGGTCTTCGTATAGCCCCCCCCCCCCCCCCCCCGGCCCGACAAGGAGAACATGTAATTGCAGTTTTTGACAGAGACCTAAACTTCTTTTTAAAAAGACAAAAGGAAGAGAAAATATCCTCTACGTGATTTGGTAAAAATGCCAATTTTCTCATTTTTGACGTAGGTAATGGGAACAATAATTGAAGAACCAGAATGTTATTTTTATAACATGACCTACAGTCTAGTAGACAACTAAGTTTTACTAATGTGAAAGAAAAGCGCAAAGACTAGGACGTCTAGATTTTCTACGCAATTAAAATGTGGTAGATCTACCTTTTTCATTGCCAGTATATTAAGATTAAGAAACAAGAATTTCCCGTTTTGGCTTCCCCAGTTCTAATTATTAGACCCAGCTCCAGTTGGCTATTCATAGAATGCCGCTAACATGAATGAACTCACACTGACCGACTCCCACGCTCCGAGTTGAGAGGACAAACGTTGGCCTACATGCGAACAAGAGTCACGCGGACTTGTCCAAACGGATGGCTGCTAGAGCTAGCTGTTGAACTGCTCCCCCCTCCCACTCCCCTCCCCCCTCCCACAAAATCACCCAAGCCATCTCTTTTTCTCTGAAGTGAACAAGGTCCACAAGTTCAATATTTCCTCTTTTAATCAGAGCGTCTGAAAGTGAATGCCACTGGCACGCAAAGCTTCACCATAATATGGGCTGGGAAGGGGATAGGGGAGTTCTATCAATTCGTATGTATTATTTGTTTCCTTAATAAGTTGTCTTTAGAGGCAGAACTAAATAATCATTTTCATCACTTCGCCTACATTCCCTATCTGTAGCAATAATTAATTTTGACTCCTAGTGACAAATATTATTTGGATGCCTTTCCTTCTACCTCAAACAGACAGACAGATAGATAGATAGATAGATAGATAGATAGATAGATAGATAGATAGATAGATAGATACGCTCAATTGATCCTCCACCTGAAGAAAGTAAAGTATTCCTTTTATAGCCCCTCTCTCTTTCTCTCATTCTCTCTCTCACTCTCCCTCTCTCTCTCTCTCTCTCTCTCTCTCTCTCTTTCTTTCTCTCTTTCTCTCTCTCTCTTTGTTTCTTTCTCTTTGTCTCTCTCTCCCTCTCTCTTTCCCCCTCTCCCCCCCTCTCTCTCTCTCTTTCTCGCTCTCTTTTTTTCTCTCTCTCCCTTTCTCCCTCTCTCTTTCGCTCTCTCTCTTTCGTTCTCTCTCTTGCCCTATCTCACACTCTCTCTCCCTTTCTCTCTCTCTGACTCTCTCTCTCATTCTCTCTCTCATTCTCTCTCTTCTATCTCTCTCTCTCTGTCTCTCTCTCTCTCTCTCTCTCTCTCTCTCTCTCTCTTACTCTCACGAACCCGCGCGCTATCTCTTTCCCTTTTTTGTGTCGCTCTTTCTATTCCCCTGGCATTCACTTACGTCTTCAGTCTCTCACTTGAAATGTTGCTTCAGTAAGCGTTTTACGGCACTTGCAACACAATTAAGTCATGTAAGTGCCGAAAATTAGAGGTGTTACAAGAGAGTAACAAACATAAAAAGAAGGAAGAGATAATAATAATAATATAAAGACGACAGTCGTTTTATAGGAAAGAAGGAGTAGACCACACCTGAGCACCCGCCAACCACCCACTCTCAGTTGAAAGCTTAAAATATTCACGTTTAGACATAATCACGACCTATTGTTATAGATGCAATAATATATTGAAGGTTAACACCGGCAAACCGTCACTTAGTCAAAAGCCAGATTGGTCTTACAGGAATTTCAAAGGCAAGACCAGATTGCCTATTGAACACACTGTTGTACGCGATAGAGTTCTAGACAGATAATAGGAAATTCTCCCCCCCTCCTCCCGTGCCCCCGGTTTTTAAAATAAATTTCAATATTTGCAAGAGGTCGCAGAGACCCAAAATGTCGTCCCTTTGAGAGAAGAAACCCTGTGTGTGCGTACTAAGTTATTCCGAATTGGGGGGCCAGAATTTACATTTACTGAGATTATTATTATTCACATCTAGTGATTTCCCGCCGCTTTCACATTAGATACCTTGGCAAGATTTGTTGCAATACCAGACAAAAATATAGGAAAGAAAATAAGCTTACGCCATATACAGTAAAACCTCGTTATACTGCCACCCTTGGGACAAGTATAAAGTTGGCGGAACAGCGGGACTGGCGGTTCAAAGGTGTTTGTCTGTTTAACAGCCTTGACTGCCTAAAGTCAAGGAACATGATTCTGCTGTGCGATCTGTGTTTGAAAAGTGTTTTTGTTGTTGATGATATAGGCCTAGTATGTACATGTACATGTATTCAGAGCCTATAGCCTTCTCTATCTCTATCTCTGCATTTCTCGTGGGAGAAAGATTATCATGTGGCCAACCAGTGAGTGGCGTGCCTCTGTAGGTCAATTCGTGGATGGCGATACAGCGGAGAGAATCTACTTTAGCTTAATAAGGACGGTACAACTCAGACAGCTGGTGGACGACGGATGGCGGTGTAAAGGCATTCATACTATATTTATACAGGAAACCGTTTTGGCACATTGTTAAAATCTGGCAGTACAACGAGGTTTCACTGTAGTATTGACTCTTTTGATAGAAAGCAAGATAAAATGTTTTGACACCTTCACAGCATAAAATGGAAGGATACATGTACTAAAACACTCCTGGAAAAAAGAGATGGCCTTTATTAAGGCATAAAGGACCCAAAAGAGGGGCATGATATCAACTGAAATTAACTTTGGACCCCAGGAACAGACTGATGGAGACTGAGACCAATACAAGTGACAAGCTAAGACCAGTCTCAAAGTAAAAGAGAAATTCATATCAGCTAATCCTGCAACCTCTGAAGAGACACAAGAATACGACAGGGTATCGAATAAACTTTAGGCGTTCATTTGACACTGATTTCCCCACTCTAATCCACATTTGGGTCGAAGTGACGTCTTTCACAAAAGATGATCTTGACATTGTAAATCGACATTAGGAGTGATGCTAACTGATAGTTGGCATTGTTTGCCCTTTGAATTCTTTCTATCTAATTTTCCATATTCAGTGAAGATGTACAGGATATACCTGAATAAATTAGCTTGTTTGATTTGTTTAGCACCTTGGCGACACCACCAGGCTTTAGAAGGAGTGGAAAAGGTGGACTGAATGAGTCAAGTTCGCAATTTCCAACCTTACGAGGTTTTCCAGTTTGCCAAAACCTGACTTCTCTACTTTCCCGTGACACCCGACGGTATAAGCGGCAGATAAAATAAAGTAAGGAAAGAATGGGAATCAAAATTCATTTTTGTCAAGGATCCATCTTGCCTGGACGCAATGTAATTCCCCCCCATGACTTCACAGCCCTACGTGAGGAACGTTTGATCCTGAATTTGCCCCCTTTCTATAATTGAACAGTTTTTAAAATGACAGAAGTAGGGTATCGAAACTGATGAATGATCATTCATATCCCTGAGCACTGCGTGTGTGTGTATGTGTTCTTAATTTGAAGTACAATGTTATAATTATCGCTGCTTACCACGGGGAGGTAGGAATAAATAAGACTTCAAAGAGGGTATATACCTATCATTTTATGTTGGATATCAATGATATATCCACACACACAACGCAGGTACATAATACACAAGACATCAGCGATTGATAACCCGTCCAGAATTCCTTTCAAGTGTACACACACCAAAGTCTGTTTTAGCCCACAGACATCATAACAGTAACGCACAGAGGCGAAGGCTGACTTGTTTGACAGGGAAAACAAAGTGAAACAGGACCAGATAGTAAATAGGGCCTGCAGATTTCACACAAGAATTTTAATCAAGGCGGCAACACTATGTTGTGAGAATTCTGAATTCATATTGTATGTTCAACCGCCAAAATAACCGGGAAAGTATCTAATTAAATATTTATTCCAACAAACATTAAATTTAACTTTAGGCGTGAAGACACAAACACAAACAAAGAAGCAGAGATGGCAGTACTACATGTATTACCAGTGAATCTAAACTGTTTGGTAGAGCAAGACAATTATCAGTTTTTTTAACCCCCCCCCCCCCCCCCCGTGGGGGCGATGCTACTGACTAAAGTGTCTTTAAAGGGGAGAGGGGGCATTAACATCTCGAGTTCTTATGCACAGTAGAATTGTAATTGTAAATGCGCTGATTCATCATTGTCACGCCCATAACTGAGCCTGACCTCCAACAGGGAACTGATGCTTTTTCTTTCCATAATCCTTACTATTGTCATTTCTCCTCTACTTCTTTTCTATGTTTGTCATACTCTTGTGGCCCGCTATTTCCTGGGTGCCTTGATAGTCGAAGCAGATTTAATTGTGCTGTTGAAGCTAGAGAGGTGAGCAGAGTAAGTCTGATTCTCTCTAAGGATCTCAGTTGACATTCACCCCTTGGCGCTCATTATTATGACCTTAATATGCAGTTTCGAGCGCCGTAAAACCTCTCCTTAAACAAACAAATCAATGTTTTTATTTCACATTATTTGGCTGTTTTTGTCTAGCTTTTCGTGGCTAGGAGACGGTGTCATACTCGAGGTCACGATCTGATTAGGACGGTAAAAAGTCATGGAAAAAAAACAAGCACTCGCAGCAGTCAAGAGATTATTAGGAGTTAGTTCCCCTCACATTTGAGAGGTAGACTCGACCAATGTAATAGTAATTTACATAATCAGTGCTTGTGACTTATAACTGTGGCCCGAAAGGGGTGAACACGGAATGTAGGAATGGAACAGTTCTGAGCACATGCTCCCTTCAACTCTTTTGGTAGACTCTTCCAGCCTCACTTACTCAATCACAGCTTGTGGGTGCTTATGGAGTTGCCCGAAAGGGGTGAACAGGCTATTTCTGTGGCAATGGAACCGTTTTGAATGTTAGGCATTCTGTTCATTGATGATTATGAACATCTTTTTACTTTTACTTTTAATTTATGAGGTTTGCGTTTATGAGTGAACTTGACAGCGACAATCTGTCAAAATTACGAAGGGAAGCTGTGCTTATTTGATTATATAGACGTTTCGCCACTGGTAACGCAAGCTTCATTAAAAAAAAAGGTGCGTGGCGTGCATGTGCGTGTGTGTGTTTGTGGGGGGGGGGGGGGGGGGTGCTGCTCAGTCTATGCCATGGTCTGGAGCAGAGAGGATGTCTGCGTGAATGCAGCGAAGTTTCAATAATAGTAGCAAGTACTTGATTTCTCTGCGACAGCCTCATTTAGCCATATCGATGCCGACGGGGGTCGAGTTCATGATCAGCTTCTCCGACTGGTCACGCATTTTTTTTTTTTTACCGAGGAGCGAATTCAAGATCCCCCGCAGGCCTAAATCTAGCCACATGTGCCACCTTTACAGATCATGATTCGTAAACCGAAAGAACACTGTATTTTGTTGTGACGGAATATGATCTGTGTATTCCACACTTGCTTCACATCCTTTAATTCTATTAAAGAACATTAAGTATTGTTATTAATAAACAAAATATAAATCCTCCATTAGTAGGTGTTTAATGGAAGTCATATTATATGTTTAGCCGTTTAATTAAACTAGCTGTGTGCGTGCTTTCATCGCGACGACCAAGAGTTTAGGGCTTGGACCATCATTTTGCTTTTACCTCCTCTTCAGTCGTGATTAATTATTGATCACAGTCTTGCTATCATATATCACCATACTGTCTGTGGAACCTCTAGATCTACTTATAACAGAAATATAAAAAAACCCAACTAAATGATATCCACATAATTGACTCCTTTCGGAAATGTGTTTTACTCGGCGTAAGTAACACGTAAAAGCTTGAACAATACACAGTATCACAAACATAGTAAGACAACCCACACACCAGTGCTGATCGCCACTGTGCAGCACCATGTTTTTGAACTACGGTTATCGTGGGTTTGACCAAGGAAACAACCCAACGCCCAAGTCCCAAATGATTTAAATTGTGTCGATACATTTATACATTGATACGCATTTCACACAATATTGTGTCACTGTACAGCTCCCTGTCTTGAAGGGGGTTATCCTGTCTTTCCCCAAGGACACACCCCAGTGACCACACACCTGTATTAATGTTTTAAAGCGCCGTGCCACCTACACACGCCTTAATTGTGAGCGTGAGCTCACTCATCACTTTGCTCACATTTTATTTAAGTTGAAAAGGAAACCACTTTTGGCTCAGTTTTGAAGTATTCCATAAAAAAATACAAGGATCGAAACCAACAAGTTTATAAATTTTTAAGCACGAAATAACAAAAATTCTTCAGGGATACTGAATGTTACCTTCGTTAACATTTTGAGGTCTCAGGAGTTTAAAGTTTCTTCTAAAACGTGACACTAAGATCAGCGCCACCAGAATTATATAATACTAACTGGGTATCCATTCGATGAACAGACTTAAAAGAATCGTCGATCATCAAATCATCGTCTCCACTTTCTGCCACCAACCCCTCCCCCCCCCCGGGCCCCTGACTCTTTCTACAGCCTTTCTACTGTTACTTCGTGGCTCCTTCTTGCTGCTGTCTTTCAGCCACACCCCTGATCTTATAATAGGAAGGATCTACACATAGCCTTCTCGGTTAGGGGCGAAAAAATCTCAGAGGTCCCATGTGCAAATTGCACACGTTAAAGATCCCCTGGTGGTCCATAATTGATATGGGTAGACTTCGGCCGCCACTCGCACAAAATTCAAAATTTCCTACCAACTGAAAATGTTTAATGTCTCCCGCGCGCTCATATGACCTTATACTGTTGCTAGCGCCGTGAAACACATAAAAAAAAAAACCCCAAACAAAAAAACCAAAAACATTATTTAAAAAATATTAAACAATATACACACATGTATATTATTATATATAATAC
>NW_004797665.1:468318-469566 GCF_000002075.1 Aplysia californica
TGGGGGGAGAGAGAGAAATGATGAAACACGAGTTTTCTTGGTCTTGTGTAAGCTACATCGGTGACGCCCAATGCTCATAAATGTCTTCAATTTCAACTTATAAACAAGAAAACCCTGATTAGGCTACCTTTTGGACGTCAAATTTCTATAAATATGATTAATATGATGTTATAAACCAGAATAGCCCTAATCAAGCAGTGAGGTTTTGGAATTAATCATATAAAGTTGTGAGTAACATTCCGGGATCTGTAGGTGAGAACGGTACTAGACTCTATGTAGTTATATTCCTTAACCAATACCCAGTGCACATTGCAGTCGGTTTCGTTAACACTGTCCACCCACGCAGCGTACAGAGCGCGCAATACTCCCTCTAGTCTTATCCCCACGGACCAAGATACAGATTCGGTACATGCAAGGAGCTTAAAACTCCTTGGGTACATGCTATATAACACCGTCGCCGATCGGTGTCCCGTGGGGGCAAAGTGTTTTAAATCCCCTTTTGATATGACTTGATATATTTCACTTATATCGCTGGCCAGTGCACACTGTATCCTATCCATTAGATCTCTGTTTGGTTTCATCTAGATTTGACCCAGAATTCCTTTAGGGCGTATGAAATCCGCGAGCAAACTAAAGAACTGACCCTGCAATGCGCAGCAATTCTGATCAGTTTTTTTTCCATAAAACTTATCAAATAGTGACCTAGAAAATCAAATAAATTAAATTTGGTTTGGTAGTATTTTTTCAAATTATGCCGAAGTGGTAGAATTTGCTCCTTTAAGAAGGAAAACCTGGCCATCCTCAAATGCCAAAAAATCAGGCCAAATGGAGATTGCACGGGAATTTCTGCTATGTGCACAGTGTATTATCCAGCTGCAAATTGTTGTTTGGCAAAAATTGTTGTTTGGCGTTCGGCAGAAAGAAAAGATGTGAAAGACACCCCGTGAAGCTGTATATTATCCCCTGACGGCTGACGTTATTCTAAAACAAACAAGCCAGTCAAGGGAGCTATTGTGAAGTTGTGCGAGCCTCTATGAGGATACATGAATAATATAAAGAAGAATACTTAACTTCAAAATCAATGTTTCTTCCCTTAATGCACAATTACTGGCGTCTGCGGTTCAGTGTCATACGAAGAAGATTTGAGTCCCGTCCACTATGGGCAGAATTTGTATCGATTATTTCGGTGTTTCTGCTGGGGCATTGTATCCCTCTTTACATGTGTAGGCCTTGGCACAGGGGTGGGGG
>NW_004797665.1:472176-475539 GCF_000002075.1 Aplysia californica
TTCCTCTCTCTCTCTCTCTCTCTCTCTCTCTCTCTTTCTTCCTTTCTCTCTCTCTCTGTCTCTCTCTCTCTCTCTCTTTCAGTTTTATTTGTTTATTGGATGTGTTGCCCCAGTTTACGTGTTGCCATGTTATAATGTGCAGATGTATGGGTCAAAAACATTTGAAGATATTATCTCTTCCTGGCTTTCCCGCTTTTTCTCTCCCCTCCCCCACCCAACCCCCGACTTTTCATTTTTTCATAAAAGCATTCACACGAAAAAAAAAAGCTTTGAAACAAAGAAAAGCACATTAAGATAAAGAAACAAAGACTTAAAAATAAGTCCACCCATATTATTATCCTTTATTTTATTGCAAAAAAGATTTGTTACGTGTCCCTCTTTCCCCAGTAGGCTTTCTATAATTCCCATTGTCTTCTCTTTAGTAGGACGAAATAACCAGCTGTCTTAAATGTAAGAGGGCTTATGGAATTGGAATAGTTTATCATGTAAATAGCGGTTCGGAAAAATTGACTATAAACTGCAAGGTCGTTGGACTTGGAAAGACAAGGAAGTAAGTTGCGGAAGATGATTCGATCACTAAAGGAGAGAACATGAACAGAGATGCAACAATCCATAACTGACAAAGATGGCGAAGCTAAAAAGAGCAAATAAGAAGCAAATATCCTCATCTGTGGGTAATCTAAGCACATTCTCAGATAGAATGGAAGAAGTATGGAGTGCAATTCGAGAATCAGTAACACCCCCAGACTAGAACCAAAGTTGATGTCGTGATCAAACTCCTCACAATACCAGAACTGGGTAGAACACAACGGAGCTCACACCAAAACAAAATCCAGGTCCTAACAGGATCAGCAACGACATGCTCATCTTCGGTGTCCAACCCTATTCGTATATCTGTCTATCCGGAGTCTGCTTTTGTTCTGAGTTCTACGTTTTATCTGATCTTGACTTATGGGACTGGGAATTCTTCCAAAGTTATTTCCATTTCAGAGATTGGGTCACAAGTCACAATCTTCCCACTCCGCTGCAATCACAACAGACTGAAATTTGTAGCATAATATGCACTCAATATTTAAAGACGGGGACATACCCGTATGTCAGTATAGTCAGGGGCTAGATATTAGCCACTACATCCTACAACACTGCAGTCGTTTCACAACGCCAAAAACACAAACAACAAGACAATACGTTACACATCTTGATACTACCGGTAGTATGACAGCTTCAAGGATAGAAAGCGAGCTGCACGGTGTGTGCGCCCGGAGGCAATCTTCGGAGGAGAAGAAGAAGAAGAAGAAGAAGAAGAAGAAGAAGAAGAAGAAGAAGAAGAAGCCCATTAACATAATCACTCTTCGATCGAACGAACAAGGAAAGAACATTAAGAAAGAGATCTCTTTTTATTCGACCTTTACAGATATGTTGTTAGCGACACTGTAAACACACAGGCAATGGATAGCTCACTATTATAGAAAAGAAAACTAAACTGCTAGGCCTAATGTCAAAAATAGGCGTACACAATTGCAGTTCTATTTTGAGCGAGAGTTATCGTTTCATTTCAAGGACAGAAAAAAAGTAATCGCTCTATCCCCACCCCACTCCCACCTCCTTTGCACACACATTTTTCCAAGTAATATCAGCGAAAAGAAATATGTCTGAAAATTTGATCTGATACGATTATAGTTTTCAAAGCCATAAGTTCAAACCCATTTATTTTATAACAGAGATTCATTTCCACCCTGGATTTGATCCACCTGTACAAATGTTATTTTTTGTTAATGGATTGTATGAAAAGACGTTGGTTTGAAACTCTCCCTCTCTCACTTTCTTCCCCCACTCCTCTCTTTGACCCCTCCCCCCTCAAACCACCATTTTCTCGTAAATCTGTCAAAAAAGGTAAATTAATTTTTATGTTCATTAGCCTGTACCCATTTTTCTGTTCCTTCGGTCTTGATTAATGTATCTCTATTGAGAGAGTCGAAGAATGGCATTTGTCACTACTGATGTTCAATTTGCGCCATCATTATGATTGCTTCTTTGGCATGTTTCATCAATACCGTTCAAAAAAAAATCAGAAACAAATGTTATAATTTCATGATGATGTTTTGAAACATTTGGGTATAGAACAAACGGCAACGGTTCCTATGAATGACATGTGGAAGACAATTAGTAGTCCTATTTATAATATTATTTCTTGTGACTATAGCTTGTTCACTTTCATCAGACTGCGGGTCAGACAAGATAAAATGAAACCGCTCAGTTCAATCATCTCGGATCTTTGCATACGGATCTAAAAGTTGGATGACCAACAGAATCTAAAAACCCATTCGTAAAAGTCAATGCAAATGAAGGTTCCGACAAGTTTTCTTTGATGTACCGTAAGCATAGCGGGGGTAAAATAATAATAGGGGAATTACAGCATACACTTAAAATATTTAAAAGTTGTCATTTATTATAATCCTTAACAGCACTCTTTAACGTTCGTCCAATAAGCATGATTCAAGAGACTGGGTGAGTAATTTTCGAGACTCACGTGGAGCACGTAGAGATGTCTAGACGTCCGGAGGATGAAATCTACAAGTTTACACTGAAATGTGGGGGCAGGGTGATGTCGCTATCTCAAAATGAACAGTTCGTTGACAAGGCTAGCCTACTGTCAGTCATTTATTTTTGTGATCACGTGTATGAACCAAAGAGTGGTTTTTAATATAGGGCCCAACGGAAAAAACAAAAACAACGTTTTTAATAACTGGGTCAAGATTTAAAAACCCCACTACGTTTGGCCGTTGCAGAAGTGCAATCCATAGTTTCGTGGGCATCGGTAGATTCCTTAATGAGCTAGAAATTTTTTGACGCTGTCAGACGAAAGTGAACAAACTGTAAGTCTGCTTAAAGTGTGTGTGTGTGTGTGTGTGTGTGTGTGTGTGTGTGTGTGTGTGTGTGTGTGTGTGTGTATGTGTGTGTGCGAGAGAGCGCGTGAGCTTGCGTGGTGAAACACCAAACTAATGAACCAGGATCTGGACAACAAATATTTATCTTATCTTGTCTCATCCTTCTTATCTTATCATATCTTTTCCCCCTGAGGTTTTCAAAACTGTCATCATCAAGAGCCGGCTTCTTAACATTCTGTCAGTAACAACACAAATTGCAGAACCTCATCCATGCCACTGCAAGGTCTTGTTGAAATGAAATGATTTAGTTATGCTTTTTCAGTTAAGAGAGTAGACTGGAAATGAATGACGTCTATAATTGACAGAAGCTGCTTTCATTCGAATTGCTCAGCCCTTCGGGTGTACAGAGAATAAAGAGAACCGACACCTTTTAGGTCAAGAGAGAGAGAGAGAGAGGGAGAGAGAGAGAGAGAGA
>NW_004797665.1:475639-480957 GCF_000002075.1 Aplysia californica
TGACATGCCCATACCATTTTAGTTTTCGTCTTTTCACTGTGGTCAGTAGATCTTCATATTGTCCCACTGCGTTGGTGATTCTCTTTCGTACTTCGGCATTTGAAACGTGGTCTTTGTACGAGATGTCAAGGAGTCTGCGGTAACATCTCATCTCTGTGATCTGAATCTTTTATTAAAGCAAGCTATATCATCATTTTATTCTTCCTTTAGATGTTAAGAATCTTTTCTGTCGGACCTCTTGATGCTTAATAAAAGAAAGTTATATCATAATAATATTCTTCCTTTAATAAGAAATGGCCTTTCCTTCAGGAAAGAGAGAGAGCGAGAGAGAGAGAGAGAGAGAGAGAGAGAGAGAGAGAGAGAGAGAGAGAGAGAGAGAGAGTTTTAGTAAGAATTTTACGGCACTTGCAACGCATAAGGTCATATAAGTGCCGAAGAATAGATTATGTGTTACAAGAGAGTAACATACATTAAAAGAAGGAGGGGAGATCAGGACGACAGATGTTTTATAGGAAAGAATGAGCAAACCACACCAGAGCACCCGCCAACCACCCACAGAGAGAGAGAGAGAGAGTGATAGATAGATCAATAGATAGATAGATAGATAGATAGATAGAGAAAGAGAGAGAGAGAGAGAGAGGGAGAGAGAGAAGGAAGAAAGAGGGAGGAGGTTGGGAGAGGGAACAACAAAGAAGGGCAACCAAACTTACCTATTGAAATAAGATAGTGACAACAGCAACAATAAGGATCATAACAGAGATAGCAAGAAAGCAACATCAAAACAACAACAACAAAACAACAACAGCAACAGCAACAACAACAATAATACAAATAATAATGAAAATTTAGATAATAATTATGGAGTGTGAGGTGTCCCCTTCCCCCTCTTCCCAGCCCAAGAATCCAAGAGATAAAGTTCGCCCCGGCTTCAACCGTAGACTTAAGAGTGTTTACTCCGATTTATTGCGCTTTAAAACATTCACACAGAAAACAGATTGCTACCCGTGAAACTACCATCTATATCAACAACAACAACAACAACAACAACACACTCAACAGACAAATACATCTTAGGACAACCCTCTATATTACCGTACGGGTCACCCTGCACAGACCAATCACGATCTGCTCCATTAACGATGTCCCACCAGATTACCCTATCAAAATAACCCATCTTAATGACTTAAAGCTCCAACTCTCAAACCCATAAACGATAAACCCACAAACAATAAAGATAAAAATTATTAAAGGTTTCTTCAAAATAACACTTCTCTGTTAAATAGCAAATCCCCCACCTCCAGAGAAAGATCAACATTCTGCCCGTCATTCCCTAACCTCACCTTGTATACACCTGATCTTGTCCCAGATCTGGGGCGGTCTGTTCTCGATGACCGTAGGTACAATTTCCCTCCACTTCTTAAAAACCATAGCCTTCATAACGACCTGGTCCTGGGACGCTTTCATTTTTTTTATGCACACTGAAACGGGATCACCATTTAATTCTCTCATATTTTTTAACCATACTTTCTTCCTCTATTACAATAAATTTCACCAAACGCTTTTAGAAACATATCTCAAATAAACACCAAAAAAACATCTCCGAAACCCCTGACGAACAAGGTCTCGTTCTCTGGGGAATTGGTGGTGACGTAGAGAAAAATAAGGCAGTATATCGGAGAGCCGTCGACAGCAACACCGCAGAAAACAAAAATAATTACTTAACAGCTCGAGCTGAAACACTTAGCTGCCCCAGGCAAAAAGCAATCTATCCGAAAATACTTACAAAATTAACAGTCAGACACCACAGTATTCAAATTAATGATTTTGGGTTAGACGCACAGATACTAACCAGCATGTAGAGAGGCCGGATGGCACCAAAACAGAAACACAGATAGGCATCGCAAACACAATAGTTACATCTCTTTCAAAACATTCATCTAAAACCAACTACAACACCACTTTTCCAAATATCAAAACCAACAGAGAACAGCAACACCTAAAGTTCAAATCAAATAACACAGAAACCTGAAACGAAGGCTTCACACTAGACGAACTAACATCATGCATCTCAGACTTGGGCAATACAGCCCCGGGTCCGTACGATATACTCAATTAGATCGTTAGACACTTATCCACAGAAACACTCACATTTCTTCTCAACATAAATACATATTATTAGACAATGACGTGTGGCAGTCGCACACCTTTGTGGAGCCCAAGCGACTTGCCACTGTCATTCCAATTCCAAAACGAAAGACCACACACACACCCATCCACATACAGACTAATTGCATTAATAGACTATCTATGCAAACTAATAGCAAAAAGGATCAACAGGTGACTCATGTAGTTTCTGGAGATGACGGGCTTGCTGAGCGGAAACATTATTCGTATCGGGGATTTTAACATAGCTTTGAATGAACCGTATATAACTGGAGGTGGTAATACTTGTCAGTATCTTCAGATTTTTCTCAGAACCTTGAATATTTCACAAACGGCTTTTTCAATGATTTTTTTTTTTACTTGATGCAGTGTTCAAAGTTGTAACAACGAAAAATCAGTGAAAGTCCACACTCCAGACACCACCAACAAAAATCTATTCTATATATTGACAACTCGACAGATTTTATAGTGTTACGAGTGCATTGTCTCTTAGTTGTGAGGAATTATTAGATGAACAATGGCGGAGTTATTTTAAAAAAGTGTACAGGAAGTTTGGAGGAAACGGACAATAAAGAAAAAAGGACTCCATGGGGTTTTGTTTGTTTGTTTTTGTAAAGTGTTTTACGGCGCTCGCAACTGCATAAGGTCATATGAGCGGCGGGACACACCTAATATTTTCAGTTGGTAGGAAATTTTAAATTTTGCCCGGGTGGCGGCCGATTTTAGATCACCAAGGGATCTTTAACGTGCGCAACTTGCACACGAGCCCTCCGAGATTTTTCGCCCTTGTCCGAGAAGGCTAGGTGTAGATCTTTCCTACCAGAAGATCAGGGGTGTGGCAGAAAGACAGCAGTAAGGAGGAGCCAAGGAGTAACAGTAGAAAGGCTGCAGAAAGAGTCAGGAGCCCAGAGGAGGGGGCAAAGGAGGTGAGGGGGTGGGGGCAGAAAACTTCATGGGGATTGTGGTGGTGACTAACATACCTGATAAGTGACAAAATGAGGCTTTAGTGGGTTTTTGTGATGAAATAGTTGTAAGAGAGGCTGAAGAAGCCAAACATGCCTACATCTCAAAATCAATAATTTTGACCCAAATAAGAAATTTCAGCTGTTAAAAATGTTCAAAATTGAAAGATCTGTTCTCATTTGTTGATCCCAACAGAATTATCAATTTTTAAAGGCCATTGGCCTTTACATAAAATGTAAAGATTATAATTTCAATAGACTTTAAATTGTTGTTTTTAAGTAAAACTGATATTTCTATTGTACGGTTGCGAACTATTTTGAATGCAATCATCTTTTGTTTCGTATGACCTTAAGCAGGTGTCAGCTCTGTCTTACTAAACTAAACTAATATTTGACGAACCACAGAAAATATCATTTACCATCGACACTGGCATCGCAGTGAACAAGTGTTGTAATCTCTTGTAAGTTCGTGACTTTTCTCAAATAATGACTAGTAAAAGAACCCACTCACCCTGATTTAGCAAAATTACTCCAGAACGTCATTATGTTCCTGGCTGTAGACCATTCTGCTTTCTGTACAGCCTGTGTGATGTTAAATGCTTCAGACATAGATTGAGGGAAACCGAAAACGTATGGCAAGTCGTCCCCGTGAGAAGCGTGTTGAACCCAATGCGGCCGGGATAGGTACGGGTATTTCCGATCAAACTGCCACATATACATTTTTCTCTCAGAATGTACAGAAACCGTTGCGATATTTGATAGTGTCTGTAGAGCAGGTATAAAAAACTCAAAGTCAGTGGTCATATCTAAAACTGCATGCACCACAGCATCTGGGACAGAAGCCAAAGACATATTCTTTGATACGTAAACATTTCGAAACAGATCTTCAAGTTTAGGTAACGGGTTATACACTCCGTAAATGTCTTGTAATATTTTAGTGACATAATATTTAGAAACCTCTTCGTAAGTCAAGTTAGGATCGTCCAGATTTAATCCCGTTTTACCAGACAAATACAATTGAGCAGTTGTCTTTACAATCACTTCACCGTCATCGTAGTTGGATCCAATCATCACATCAACGTCTCCCAGCAGGGTGTCGTTCAAGATGAAGTTGTGCACATTGCGCCCTGCCGAATCCAGATTTGCTGAAGAAAGTTTAAAAAGAGACAGTACGTCACGTTTGATGAAATGCCCGTCCAGAGAAGGCACCCAGTCAGCTCGGAATAAAGTTTCTTCTAATGAACTGACTAAACTGTTCTTGATAATTGACGTCATTGGGCGACTTCGGAGACATTTCAAAATCTTTTTATGTCCCTCGACACTAAACCCAGGATATCTGTCAGCAGAACAGCCAAGACGGTTGGCCAGCCTCATGGAAAACGTTCTCGCACTTGTCATACTGTTGTCATTGAAGGCCCAGGGACAGGCGAATGTTCCACTGGATGCAATGACTCGGCGGATCTTGCCCTTATTTTGAGGGTTTAGTAACTGAAATGTGGAACTTGCCCCACCAGCAGACTCTCCAAAAAGTGTAATATTGTTTCGGTCGCCTCCAAAGTCAGCGATGTTTTCATACACCCATGCAATCGCTGCCTGCTGATCCCATAATCCAGCGTTCCCGGGAAGCACGCCGTCTCCCGTGCTAAGAAAGCCAAAAGCACCGACTCGGTAGTTGGCGGTGACAACAATGACGTCACCAAACGCCGCTAGGCGCTCTGCGTTGTAAATACGACTCTGGCCTATGAGGTAGGCCCCTCCGTAGAGCCACAACATCACTGCTTTTGACGCGTGCGAGTGAGTACTGGCATTTCCCGGCACGTACACGTTCAGCTTTAAGCAGTCTTCACTCATATCAGATGGTCCAGGCACCCAGTTTTTCAGGATGTTCGGGTCCTGAGGGCACGCCAAGCTCTCTGTGTCAGCCAGAAGATAGTTGTCCAGTTTTAATTTCTTAACCGGTCTAGCGAAACGACGGCCACCTGTAGGAGGCTCAGCATATGGTATACCTGTAAAGGATAATGGGAATGTGAACGGCTCATTTTTTATATATAGATAGAACAAGCTGGTCGTGGTAGTTTAGAGATCTCAGAACTTGGATACGTGTTTGTGTGTGTGCGCGTGTGTGTGTGTGTGTGTGTGTGTGTGTGTGTGTATATGTGTGTGTGTGTGTATGTGTGTATGTGTGTGTGTGTG
>NW_004797665.1:481057-483392 GCF_000002075.1 Aplysia californica
GGGGAGGGGGGATTCCAGAATATGAATTCGTTACCAACTTAAAACATGTCACTTCATTTCTGGGAAACAACCAAGTACATGTATTCTGTGTTCAAAAAGACCAACGTTGTGTCTTGACATGAACAGCGTTTTATATTAACAAAAGTAAAAAGAGAGAATAAACTTTGTGCCTGTACAATCGATCACCCCCCCCCCCATCCCCCGTGCGCTCAGGTCTTAATATATTTTCTATACTATAATGACTGCCTAAGAGAACCACTTGTCTAAAATGACCACTTTTTTCCTACGACTACGTATGGTCGTTTTGGGCTAGTCCCAATGTGCTCAATTTGACATGTTGCCATTATCTAAAATCGTATTTGTGGTATATTAGTGCATCTTGTATTACTTTGTAATTTCTTTTAAATTCTATCCACAACAATCACTCAAAATCTTAAATATCAGCCAATTTTAAAGATGACTGGAGGAAAAGAAAAGATGTACCGCGGTGTATTAGTCTCAAAAAGCAGATCTGAAGTTAACCTCCACTCTAATGGACAGGAAATGTAAAACTGCACTGACCCACTACAAACTTGGCCTAACCTCTAATCTGTATCCTGGCTCAGCGTTGGAACAACGAAAATAAATATGTAATTATGAACTGCCAAGTTTTAAATTCCTTTTTTTCATTTCTCCCACAGATACTTGATTTGTACTTGCCTAAAAATAATGTAGCTTGATATCGGGAATAGTCAGGCATTACGACGTCTTTCAGAATCCCTCCGACGGTCCCAAATGCTGACGTCACGTTGATGACATCGGCAGTAGCTCCGTGTGTGCAGCATTCTAGCGTGAGGAGGAGGCTTAGCAAACGTAAAACTGGCATGGCTCTGTACTGATTGGTTCGGAAGAAAAGGTTACACACCTGCTGTGGAACAAAGGAAAACGGAAGATTTCATCATTAAAATTTTCTTCTCTCGTCATGACGTTTCTTACAATGACGAGTTTTCAAAACCGCAAAGCTGAAGGCATTTGTGGCCATTATGGTGGAATGGTTCGTCTCTTTAAGATGTGAGTTCGATTCTCTTTAAGTAGCGACATCTATTCCATCAAGTCCGGGCTGACCTTGATAGGAGGGGGTCAAGGCAGCCCGCCTTCGAAAAGTTCTAAATTGGGTTGATGTAATATTTCATATAAACAATCCGGGGACTTATTTGTATGCAAAATCCAAAAAGCTTGAAGAACATCTTACATTATTATCCCTGAAAAAAACATTGGAGGTCTGCGATGTCATACTGAGGTATGAGAAAAACCAAATTCATTTTCTTGTATATTTTTAATGTGTCTGTTCACTGTCTGTTTGAAAAGACTGCGATTTTGGCGAAGTATACAGGCAAACAGAAATTGAAGTAGAACTCAACGTGTGGAGGTACCACTGCTAATTTGCAGTATTACAACTTAGAATTTGAAGCACTGTTTGCTTTTCATTTTTAGAAATACAATATACGCAATCGGTTTTTCTCCTGTCCCCTTCTCCTTTACTTTTACACATATTTCTATTAGTATGAATTCAAGCAGTAAGTCGTCGAAATAATGTATTTGTGGCAAATTAAGAGTTGAACATTTTTTTACCAGGAAAGGGAGGATTACTTGTGAGCGCTTCAGAAAGTGTACGTATTGACTACGTCGTGACGTATATCATCGATGACTGGGTTTAAGTATATAGCAACGCTTTGTGCGCATGGAAGAGACTTTAGACAGATGAGCGGATCATAGACTTGTATTAGTATTAGGATATCCTAAACCATACATTGTGACGTAGTTCTCGTTTACTCTGCAGCTAAACATTCGACTCACTTTGGAGCCAAATGAAAGGTAAGGGAATGGTGTTTTCCCCCTTCTTTTGAGCGCCTATGGCGTGCACGTTTTGGAGCGAAGTTTTAGAGAGAGCAATAAATCATGGCAGTGCACGGTCTAAGGCATTATTATTCCGTCTATGGTTTGGGTGGAGAGACTAATTTAGACGTAGGCACAAACGTGACAGGTTCCCAACAGCAACAATCGTGATGGCTATAGGGAGATAAGGCATGAACTATGCAATCGTCTGTCACATGTCACAGGGAGAGATGACACGAATGGGAAACTCGTAAGTCACGCATAAAAGATATTTGCCAGTTGGAATATGTGTTGTTGGCTTCCTATGAAAAATGACTGAAATGTCTCTGAGAGCATATTATGATGACATTGCGTTGTAAATGAATGTTCTAGTTTTCATGTTTGTGTATATGAGTATCTTTGTGTGTGTGTGTGTGTGCATCTCTCTCTCTCTCTCTCTCTCTCTCTCTCTCTCTCTCTC
>NW_004797665.1:483647-486043 GCF_000002075.1 Aplysia californica
GTGTGTGTGTGTGTGTGTGTGTTAAAGTTTGTGTGTATGCACGCACATGTGTGTGTGTGTGTGTGTTGTTGTTGTTGCAGGTGGTGGAGAGACTGGGGTTGGGGCAGAGGAAAATGTAGAGTAAAAAGAATAATCCTGTTTTCGTATATTATGTTGTTTCGCTTTTTCCCCTTGTCCTGTCGACATAGTTGCTGCTATCGCTCGTTATTACATTTCTGTATATTGACAATGATTGTCTTTCTCTCAATAAACATGGGCAGACAGAATGATTGTCAAGAAAAAGAAAGAACTTTATTACCAGAAAAGTCATTTGTTTGGTCTAAGAAGGACAACGACTGGCATAAATTTGACATGCAAAGAGATAACAATTAATTATTGTAGCGTATTTTGGTCGGTGTGTAATTTAAAAAACATCTAAGGAAAAACATATGCCCACTCCTACCATCACCTGACGTCCCCTAACGCCCCCCCCCCCCCAAACCGCATCCCCGTTCCCCTGCACGATTTAATCTCCACGCATTTTTCTCAAGGCGGATGAAGTTAGTCACAGCAGCACTGGTCGTTACGGAGGGATGGCAATAGTGAGATGATGCATTTTCCTCCTCCGTTTCCCTACTATGATAAAATCGATAATCAAAAATTAGAAGAAAAAAACAACAACATTTAAAAAAGTACTCCCTCCCCCCCGCCCAGATAAATCGTGAGGTACAAAATCCATATAATTGTATAAAAATGTTGAAAATGAGGATTTATATACATATTTACATGTATTTATCAAACGTCATCTAACTTGAACAAATCTACATCTAGACCTAATTGCTATCTTTCAGATTCCAGCAGCTTAATTGGAATCCGTTTAACAAGATAAATAAATTGTAAGATAATAAAAAAAGAACATGCACTGATGAATTAGACGTAAGAAAACAAGAAGTCCGTTTAACCGTTTAATAAAATTTGCGCAGGTGGGAATGTCAACGAGAAGAGAGATATAAAATTGTCCTCCTAAAGAGTTCAGATAGGAAGGTGAGAAGTTTGATCTAAACTAAATAATTCTTTTTAAAAGTCAATTTGAGAACATTGAAGCTGCCAATGAGATGCAAAAACCGTAGAACTTGGCATTTGTGTGGCTTAGGCTTGGTTCAGTTCCCTTGCGTGGTTTGATCTGTATAGTAAAAGGGGCAAAGCCAGTAAAATAATGGAATAACAGACTGCATTAATAACTATGCTAAGGTTCTATCCTTTATACTAATGTGTTGTTTATGTGACGCTATATCTCGTTTATTGACTTTTCTCTTTTCTTTTCTTTTCTTTTCAGGTATGGTATAGCATTACATGAGTCTATCGGGCTGTTCAACACTAAACAATTACTTAAGCGCCTCTTAGTGATCCGTTGTCTCCGGTTATACCATCTAAGTTTAAATTCACTTCACATTTGAGTTTGTTTTGTCCAATCTCTATTTGACATACTTGATATATTTGACACATCCATAGCCAGGTTTCTCCCGCGATGGAGCAATATCTACCATGTTGGCTCTTTTTAATAAAATCCTTCAAAATAAAACTTTTGATTTTCTAGGTCACAATTTGATACGTTTGATGGTAACAGCCAATCAGAAGGCTACAAAGCATTGCAGGATCAGCTCAAATGGAAGAAACCAAGCAGCGGTCAATTTGGTTTAGTGTCATTACCCAACCCAATCGGTCTGATCATGCATTTGACCAGTGTGCTTCGTCGCTGTAACCATGTCTAAGTGTCTAATGACCAGTAGCTGAACCTTCGCAATGACATAACCTATTTGTGTTTGGTTAGGGTTTTTATCTTTTTTAAAATATAAAAATGTGAATTTTTATTTAAACCTGTGAACTGCGTCACAATTTGAGCACATTACCGGTCCGTGATAAGATTAATCTTTATGTCAGAGGAAAAATTATGGGATTAGCGGAGAAAGCTATGATTAAAAAATGTAGGATAGGCCTACTCATTATCGTATTCAGTATTTGAAATGAAGAGAAGTAGAAATTTTTGATAATGTTTAGACTACACTAAGAATATACTTGTGCTACGAACGTGATATTTCTCTGACAAAAATATATTGCTGACTTATTTTTCAAATGAAATTCGAAGCAGCAGAGCGCCATTATTTATCGGTGTTAGTCGCGGTGTCTTTGACATTGTCCTTACCTTGAGCGCTACAAGCAAGATTTACCCAAGTCATTGTATCGAGTATCCTTGATTTCTGAATTCTACAAAATGCTTCGAACTGAGATGTAAAGGAGGGAAAGGTTTTAATGGCATTTTTATTGAGCATACGTGAAAAAACACACCAAATACACACACACGCACGCACACACACACACACACACACACACACACACACACACACACACACACACAC
>NW_004797665.1:486843-488718 GCF_000002075.1 Aplysia californica
CCCCCCCTCTATTATCCACACTCGCAAACACACATACATTTATGCCGTCATGCCCTCACACACGTGCACATGAATTGAAGACAGCAGGATTAGAAAATCGTTCAAAAACCTAGAGAATTCACATTTTTGGCGATTTTGAGAAGTCTTACTTTTTTAAGTTGGGGAGTTCATATCTAAGAAGGTCATTATTATAATGCCATTATACCTATTTTAAACTGTAACATCACGTACTCCAATAGTAACACGATGTATAGCTTTAAAAAAAATAATTGTAATATGTGACGTGATCGTAGTTCCCCTTAAATTTTCAATTATCTATTATCTATTTGTGGTGGTCAAATTTTGCTATTCAAAAGGCTTTTTAATGGCTGCATTGATCAACATGCGGTTTTCGCCAAAAGATTCTTTGAAATATTCTCCAGAGCATGGCGCCCTTAGTTTTTTCAGTTTTGAGACAGTTTTGCCGCAAAAAAACTAAATTTCTTTATTTCGCCGATCGCTTTTGTAGGCCGACGCTTCTGTCTCTCTAATTTTAGAAAATCAAGAAGTGATATTTCGCGAGGCGCATTTTGTTTTGAGAATATAGATCTAGATCTAGATCTTATCATTTTTGCATCTCTCAAGATTTATTGCCCCATTCCAGTAGAGTGTAAATATACTAGGCCAATGACTTTTAGTTGATATTAAAGCACCAATCATTCCTTTCATCGATCGACGTGCGGTTTTCGCCAAAAGGTTCTTTAAAATATTCTCCAGATCATGACGCCCTTCGTTTTTTCAGTTTTGAAACAGTTTTGCAGCAAAAAGCTAAATTTCTATATTTCGCTGATCGCTTTTCTGTCTCTGTAATTTTATAAAATACGGTGCGGAAGTGATATTATGCGAGGTGCATTTGTTTTGAGAGTATAGATCTAGATCTAGACCTTCTAATTTTTAGCATCTCTCAAGTTGTATTGCTCCATTCCAGTAGAGTGTAAAGATAATAGGCCAATGACTTTCACTTTCAGTTGATGTTAATGCACCGATCATTCCTTTCATCGAAAGGGGGCCCAGCTAGTTGTTCTTAAAACGTATTGATTTACTTACAGTGGAGAAATACGAAGGCACCGAACTCACACATAAGCACGCATACACATACACACATGTACACACACAAACACACACACACACATACACATACACACACACACAAACAAACTTGCAAACAGACTGAGAGAGACACGAAGATGGGTGGGCATCCAGTGGTGTCCGAAGGAAACTTGAAAATGCAATCACTTAATCATCGTGTTATAGCCTTGCACTACCCAATCATGCAGCATACCAATTTAAAGCTAAAAATTTTTTAAAATCATAATGTGTCACTCAAAATTGACCTTAAAAAACCCAGGCTTGTCAAAGTGCAAAATCAAAGAAACGCCGGTATATTTGAGGTGCATCGACATTCGTGGTCAACATTGGTGGAATGGACCAGCATTGAACATCAAAGGAAAAGTAAATATCATTGTCTTTGCAATGAACAGCATCTTCTGATGATATTTTTTAAAGAGATTGGAAAAGACAGCACTGTACCCCGCAAAACCAGTACTTAACTTAACATGTGCATAATTGTTTTTTTTTTAGAAGCTATTGGTTTCGTGAAGATCATGAAATCGTTTTTGCAGATAGACTGTGTTGGACATAATCATCTGTCAGTGAGGAACAGAGGCTTAGAAACTGACGTAGTTTTTGGAGGTCTAGGGTGGAGTGAACAAAAAACGCCCTGGTGAGAATCACCGGATGGCTTGGGTTTTTTGGACTACATCACGCAAGTGCTTAAACGTCAAGTCTTACAATTGGTTGCTTATAAGGACAAGTGGGCTAACCCAGATTTCGGGG
>NW_004797665.1:488818-491027 GCF_000002075.1 Aplysia californica
CCTGTTCTGCTGTGTGGGGCGGGTTGTTCTAGAAATCTTGACCTACACCAAAACTGGGCATTGCCCTACCTATAGGAGAAGTTTGGTTTCATTGGTGTGGGTATTTGAATTGGTTATAGAGAAAACTCTCCTTGTGTTTTAAAGAAACTGAACAAGGGGCAAAAACTGTACCTTCAATTTTCTCAAAACTACATTTTTCGGGATAGCCCCATTATGCTTAAAAGCGACCAATTTTATATTCGTCATAGTTTCATTCAAGTTGACATTTACATGCATAACAGAACAAATATCTCACAGGGCCATTACCCTTGGTCATTTCTTTGGAAACCAAATTATAACAACGTTGGAGTGGTCACCAGTAAATAGCGCCGGATATCCCGATGCGAATCCTACTGGTATGTGAAGTTCCTTGAAACAGCAACTGAAAAAAGCGACTTTGCGCCCAGTTCAGAGCCATTGTTTGCAACTTTCTGCATTTCAGGTGAACTGGCAGGTAATGATTTCCAAAATTTAACAGATTCTATGCCGAAAGGGTTCGTGCTCTATACATATATACAAAATTAATGGCCCCTAGACAAATTATGGGCCCATTTGTATTTAATGTTAAGTCCAAGTTTTGGGAAGGGTTTGCGATTGTTCTATTTTCTGTTTTGTTGTGAAACTATTGCAATATACGAGCCTAAACACACGCGCGAAGACAATTTTACGTTTCTTTGATTTCGCACTATTTTGCCAAGCCTGAATTTTTAAAGGTCAATTTTGAGTGTCTTAACACCAATGAAATATTAATGTGTCAGATAGGGAGAATTTAATTAGCTTTAAATTGGTATGCTGCATAAGTGGATACTGCATGGCTTTAACGCGAAGATTGGGTGATTACATTTTCAAGTTTCTTTTTGACGCCATATATATATATATATATATATACATTACATACACATACATACACATTAAGCAGTTGAGTTATTGGTATCGTCTTAAAGCATGTTCTTACTATCGGTGAAAGAAAATGCCCACCCATCTTGAATAGAAGTCAAGATGTTTGAGATTGAAGAAGGTAGGGTCACCTGGTATCAAAGGTAGAATTAGCGAGAAATGGCCGCCAAAGTTTGGCCATTTCCATAGCTTATTAGTCCATGGAAACTGGAAACTTACATTTTTGTGTGCCTTTAATCAACGTTGTTCAGTGAAACCTACTGAGAAATGTGTTCTTAATTGGACAACAATGGCGTAAGCCAAAAAACAAAAATTCGATAAAAACTGCCAAACTGGCAGGAAAATGCCAGTTTCTTCAATTGTATTATTTTGACGAGCGCCTGATTTCACTACGCTGCCCCATATATATATATATATATATATATATATATATATATATATATATATATATATATATATATATATTATGTTGTATATATATATATAAATATATACATATATATATGTATATATATTTATATATATAAATATTATATATTATATTTACGATATTATACGCGAGAGAGAATTGGAGAGAGAGATAGATAGATAGATAGAGAGAGAGAGAGAGAGAGAGAGAGAGAGAGAGAGAGAGAGAGAGAGAGAGAGAGAGAGAGAGAGAGAGAGAGAGAGAGAGAGAGAGAGAGAGAGAGAGAGAGAGAGAGAGAAAGAGAGAAACATCTGGAGAGAAAAAGAGGGACATGGAAGTCTCGGTAGCTCTGTTGGCTTCATGAGGAGCTGCGACGTCGTAGAATACCATTACGAATCCCGAAATGAGCGTTCTGAAACGTCACTTGTTCGGGAGAAGTTTTCATGGCTCTCCATCCAATTGGCTTGATTTATGAGAGACTGATGTTGAGATGGAAGTCCATACCATAAACTCTTTTAGTTTTACCCATATACACTCACGCATACGAAAAATCAAACAAACAGGCCCCTTCTTTGTAAATGAATTAGTAAGCATACACATTCAGCTGGAAGTGATTAAATGTGCTACTATTTTGAGCTTCTAGTCAGTTTCCTTCCACGTAAAGACGTTATTGAAATATCAAAGCAAATTACAGTGTATCCTGAATTCTCCTTGAACCTCGATACGTCAGGGTACCGAGAGTGTTGACTCCGAAAGTCCATTCTAAATCATGTCATTTTTAAAAGGAAGGGGGGAGGGGAGCCACTAGTAGCAATCATCAATCTCCACCTCCCACCCTCATCCCCCCCTTGCAAAAGAGGAAAC
>NW_004797665.1:491634-524037 GCF_000002075.1 Aplysia californica
GGAGAGAGAGAGAGATAAGACTAGAGAGAGAGAGAGAGAGAGAGAGAGAGAGAGAGAGAAAGTCAGTCAGAGAGACCGACAGACAGACAGACAGACAGACAGACAGACAGACAGACAGACAGACAGACAGAGCCCTAGACTGAACAATCATGGAGCAAAACAACCCAAATTTAAAACAAAGAACAAATAAAAATGAAGCGAACAAATTAAGAACGACGCAAAAGAGATACTTATTCAACACTTAAGTCCCAAGTTGAATGCCTTAGTAACGAAAAGATAAAACAAAGTTGCTGAAACTGGCAGTCTTATTGTAACTTTTGCCCAAAAAAATAACAACTTTTCTCACAGTTGATAAACTTTAGTACCTTTGTGAATTATTATTATTAATATTTTTTGGCCTTTTAATTAAAGAAATGACAAGTGGCCATAGCATTATTGTGGACTGTAACTATTATATATGATGTAATAGAAAGGTATTTGGATAACTATACATGTAATTGGCGTCATAATTTACATTTTAAAACTCTCTTGATAGATGTCAAAAGGACAAACCTATGACGTAGGTCCGTCAGGGACGTAGTGACCAGCGCTGCTGTATGCCCTTGTTGTACTTTGTGCTGCCTTGGGTCACGGCTTATCGACTTGTTCAGTGGAACATCATCAAAAACATCCGTGAACTTACAGCAGACGTAAATCTTATAAAAAGCGAAGCTTCCAGCTTCAAATTTTCAAAAGATGCCTCTCTAATCCTCAGAAGATGTAGCCATAGAATAACCAAAAGGCCCCTGTAGAAAAAATAAAGTGGGCCTTTCCTTTACTTCGCGTCAGAAACTTAGTAGCAGTCAGAATTGCTGAAACATTTCAGCCGTTTGGTCCTTTTGATAAGAAAGATATTCCTAGATTTGATTGGCTTGTTGGTAGTCCTTGAAACGAGGTGTCGCAATCTCATCTTACACAACTGCCTCACTTGTGGTCTCGGATCTGTTGGTGGCTGCAGTCTTACACGGTGTGCACTCTGAAGTTCTAAAGAAGAAGATAAACATGAAGTTTGCAGGCTGTACAATTCTCCTTTCCGTCTTCATTTCTCTGTGTACAGGGAAACAATCCTTCATTATTCGAGATTGCGGTAAGTGATACAATATCCTTCTATTTTTCCATCAATAAGAAATGTATACTCTAATGAGAGTTCACAGACAATACACCTCATTTCCAAAGCCACCAAAGAGTGGATATCACTGAAAAGAGGAGAGACCCCCTTTCCGTGATCTTTGACAGACCCAGTTTTTGTGTAAAATAAACACAAATGTGTATTTAATAAGCAATTTATAAACTTTCAGGCGCTCTACCCTTCGTTTAAAAAAAAATATATGAACGGAATTATTGCAGCTAACACAATGATGGAAAATGTCCGTTGTAAGTACAATACATTTTTAAATAACACTCAAAAAAACATTCCTATAAACGAATTAGTCTGTTATGGCGGGGAGGGGGGAAAGGGGGATATTCCTCTAAGTTGTATAAATAGTGGCCAGATTTCTTTCCTCTTTTTTTGTGTGAAAATCTTGAGAGAAAAATCGGAAACCTCACCCTGGGGTGTTCAGCTTAAAATGAGAGAAGCAATCTTCTAATCCGATGATGTCATCATCTGTGTTCGATCCTTTTCTGTTTACGTGTAGGCCGGGTCTGGAGAATGAGCTAGAAGGGCTGACGTTGGTACCCTCATTTCCCAGAGATTGCTGGTGCTGAGGGAGAGGTGTGTGCTGGTGTACACCCAGATGCAACAAAAGGTCTTTGGACAACCTTCCTGTCTTGTTTTCCATCAAATACTCAGTTGCATCTCAGTTGTGTCGACCTAAACTTTAACAATTAAATTTTATATAGAGTAGACTTTTGAACTCTTTAGCTTCTAATTTCCCGTTGGAACCGTGTCTGCCCACAATACTCCTACATTGTTTTTTTTTAATTTTTAAATAAAGAAAATCATTTCGACAGAGTGACGTTTATACAGCGTAAGCAAAAAGCAAGACAGATAGGCAGAAACATTAGCGGAAAAGAAAAGAATTAGGACCATCAAGAACTACTCTCCAACCAACCGATTTCGCTATAGTCGTTCGTCGTCTTAATTACAAGTAACCGGAAATTGTACCTAAGAACTCATTTCCCTTTTGGGGGGGGGGGGGGGGGGTGGCTATTTATTGAACTTACCTGTACATTAGGCCAATATACACACAATGAATTCAAACAATTAAATTAATTATCTTCAGAGAAGCCCCCCCCCCCCCCCCTCCCCCGTGTTTACAGGATATGTCACAAACTGTACACTGAACGGTAAACTTTAAACTTTCCATTCGAAACTACGCAAATCCGAGTTTTCAGTTCTTTGCAAGGCCACCTATTGGCTTATTTTGATAGAATGGATAGTCGAAATTTACTGTTACCAAATTCGATGCTCCTCTTTTTTTTCTAGTGTATTCTGCAGTCTCATTGTTCTTCATTTACGCAGATTTTTCAATTCTGTGTTATTTGCCTGAAGCTTAAACAGGCAAGAGCTTGGATACTATGAAATAAACAAACTCGAGTTTCTGAGTTGTAGCCTATACGTCTATACAGTATTAGAATGTTAGCAATGTTTCTCAACATCACCTTTGATCTGCTGGCAGCTGTTGATGGGACATATTGTGTGGCCGCTACATCCTTTAAAAAGTCAAAAGATAATCGTTTAAGGTACACCACGGCAGTAACCAACAGCCAGAAAAAGTCTATTTTGGTATCCAAAAATCGATTTTTCGATTTTGGACTATTTTCGAGTAGAGTAACATCTGCTTGATCGATTGGTAATATTTTCAAGTGTCTAAAATATCTATAAAATGCTTAAATATGCCATGTTTTTTAACATCGTGTTGAAATAAACCAGTATGAATTCGTTTTTTTTCCGTTTTCTCAAAACTATGATTGTCTTGGGGGGGGGTCACCTAAGCAGAAATATTTCTGAAAGATTGACAGTATAACTCTGATTTGTGATCAATTTTTTTGACGAAGTATCGTCTATGACACTAAAAGGGCAGTTACAAAAAAAGTATGAGACTTAGGAAAGTAAATCTTTAATACATATACCTTGCAGGTTGTATATACAGAAACACTGTGTGAAAATATCAAGGCTGTATCAGTTCAATCTTTTTAAAGGATCCCTGTACAGAATTTGCTCAAATTTTGGTCTGTCGAACCCTTTGCATCTAAAGAATTTAACAATGGACAGTGAAATCATATAGGGATAGTGTGTTTCTGTTTCTTGACCCATATATTGGTTATTGGGAATCCCAGTATACTTAATTTAGAGACCAAACAAAAAATTTCACTTCTGCTGTAGGCCTACCTAGTGTTCCTTAAATCAGAATTCAAGCTGCATGCGGAAAAAAAGAATGGAAATCAAACCAATTTACATTATGTGGCACCCCCCCCCCCCCCCCCCCACTTCTTTCCATCCACAGAGAATCCCGACAATGCAGCAGTGAGTCTTAAGAGTGGCAGTGTAAAACCTTACCCCGTCGCCATCCCGGGCATTGTGACTGTGACGGGCAGTGGCTCTGTGAATCGCAACCTCACAGGGGGTGGCCTCGACCTCCAAGTCCACATCGAAAGATACGTCGGATTTCTATGGGTCACAGTTCCCTGTATCAGCGATGTTGGCAGCTGGTTAGTTCTCAAAGACATCGCCACCTACAGTACTAATGTAGCGCCTTTTTATTGTTTCCTTCTTAACTACGTACTGTGGCATTCCCGTACATTCCTTCTTACAGACAGTGGCATACATCTTCTTTCATATTTCGTTTTTTCTCTTTTTTCCGTCTCTGTTTCCACCTTACTTACTCACTTTATTCCAATCCTGCTCGTTAGCAACCGTGGAGTAATGTCTATGGCCAAGACCTGGTGTAGTTTAAATTTGTCAAACTTCGATCGGTGGCGCCGCCATATTTCCCCTAGATTAATGGGTGGTCAAAAACTAATTACTTTGAAACAGTTGATTAAATCATTCAAAATCAAACCAGTTTTATTGTCTTGAACGCTATTCCGTGTGTTCTATACATTTGATGAAAGCAACGAACTAGAGTCTTCTAACTAGAAGGCTGCTAGGCAAAGCTGAGTCCGATTTTCTTTATTTGCTCACAGAACGCCAAATGTACTTACGGACTTCTGGTCCAAATTTGATGAAACCAAACTGAGGGGTAAATATTATATAGGCCAACACACATTGTGGCCGGCCTAGTAATCGACCCAATCAGATAATAATATTCTTTCACATGGCATCCATTAATTAACCAATAGGTGCCCGCTGTTAGATTTTCTGTGACGTAATGTTTAAATTATCTGCGATGTAATGTTTAAATTGTTCGCTGTTGCGCGTAAGAGACTTGAGTTCGTTTCCTGAGTAGGGGAATTAATTCATCGAATATCTCCGTCTGCCTTCGTGGATGCAGCATATCACTACACTCCATTTGACCCTGACAGCCATGGCCGGAGCAGCCTGGTGACGATGGGGTTGTGAAACATGAGCTTTAGGCTACAGTTAAAGATTGTAACGTTTCCCACCGACAGTCTCATCACAGTTGTACGTAAATTGGACGTCCCGGCTGTTAATACCGGGTGCCCATTGCGGATGGAATCTGGTCGGATCGGGTCGGGTCGGGTCGGGTTGGGATGATCTCCCGACTCGTCGCCTGAAAACAAACGCACTTATTTTTGAGGCGGCGAGTCGGGAGCAATTAGCTTGTGTCACGATAGCTGCTTTGCACCCTCAATCTGGCTAGCAAACCGACCCGACCCGACCCCATCCCCAAATGGGCACCCCATATAACGTTTCAGCTTTTGCAGGAGCCTCGATCCGTACTCTTTGAGTTACACACTTCACTTAACGGCGGACGTCTCAGACTCCTCCCCACTCCCCTTTCAACTGTGTTGTAATTATTGCCACCTCCAAACTCCACAAGTTAGACTTTCTAAAATGTTGGTAAATTTACATTACATTCACCATTGTTTTCTCATTCTCGGCTGCAACTCTCTGGCCACCCTGTCTACCGCTTGTTTATGGAGGGCAACTTTTATGAGAATGACAATCGGAACCACGCCACCTCCTTCCCCCTTTTCCCGTTCAATCCACATATTTTTGTCGACTGTGGATTGCTAAGCTTTGCGAACACTATTTGGATAGATAAAGTGGTAGACCACCCCCCCCCCCCCCCGGAATTGAAAACCTTATCATCAGAATCCAAACTATTCAGTAACCTTTTTGGTGGTGGTGGTGAAGTGCGTCAAGTGGGGAGGGGGTGAGGGTGCATTGTTACATTACATTTTCTCGGACACATAGTTTACCTTTAGTTCGAGTGTGCTATTCAAAAATGAATCATACACAATTATCAAATTCTTAAACTTCGCCTGCACAAAATTAAGTGTGACATATTTTTAAACACAGGATTTATCCTTTATTCAAGAGACGGAACCTCTGATTTTAAAGTTCGTCTCCAATAGGACACAGGGCCAAGAAAAATCCGTTGAGAGCACCAAGCAATTCAAGTTGAGGAATAGTCTGTTGTTGGGGGAATAATCCATATCACTGCGGTATCCAGTATCAAGCCTACAGATTTGACAGACGCAGCATAATTATAGTAGGCCTAATTAGAAGTGAGTTATTTCAAACATCGCATGGGACATAACTATATTTTTTACAAATTCATTTATACTTGTCCTTTTTCAGTCATTACGACCTCTGCAATAAGCTTTCCGAGGCTTTCAGCGCTAAAGGGTGTCCAGCCGAGCTAAAGGCCAACAACGTACCCTGCACATGCGATACCCTCAAGCCTGGCACGTACTCCTTGAACGCTCAAAAGTTCACGATCCCAGAACTGAGCGGGCTTTACTCCTGGCTGGCATCGGTACGTAAGCCTTTCTCCATGCGGATGTTGTTAAAGTTTTAATACCATCGAGAGATGTGAGATATACGAAACTTAGCATCGTCATGTACGCAGTTGCTGGCATCATAGCAAACCATTAGACTCCCTGAGAAAACGGCGAGCCGAGTTTACTCCAGAGGAATTACGCACTTGGCAATATTGTATCCTTGAGAAAGCCGCTTAACACCAAGTTTCCTCATTCCACCTAAGTGGGAATCGATACCAAGCCACAGACAACGAAAGATCTTGTCAGTATGTTAGTGGTTTAGCGTCTATAATTATAAAATAGCAGCTTGCATTATATATTATGTTTCCTAGAAAGTTAAGACTGTTTCACAAGGCTATCAGGTCTGCTGAAGTAATAATTAATTGTAAAGTGTAAAGAGCGCAGAAAAATAGGAAAGACATAGGCTTCAGAAGAGGCGATAGATGTTGAAAAGGTTAGCTGTATTAAGATACAGGGTGATCCAAAAAAACCTTTACCACTTTTTTTCTGAATATCTCGTGCAATAATTATTCTAGAACGCTGTGATTTGGAACAGACATAATTCATTCTAAAGGAATTTGTTTGATTTCAAATCCACGAAGAAGAAACATGTTTTGAAAAGGGAAACGATTTTTAAAAAAAGCACCCAAAAAAAACGCGAAGTTCACCAATGTTTAAAAATCTTGTAAAGGAAGTCATGAAAAGATTAGCTGACCGTTTTCTTTATTTTATCGCTGACATTAATTTTCCATCCCTGTGACAGCTAAACAATATTTAATTTCGTTTACAGAGTTTTAAAAACCTAAGGGTTTCATTTTGAAATTCCTAGAAGCAGTGCTCCACATTCCCTCCTTCGGACTCGACACATTTTTAACGCGTCGTTCGAAATGTTCAGTGACACCCTAACACAAAGACCTGTTAAACCATGAGTCTTTAAAGCCACATACACTGTACACGTTCACTAAGAAGTGGCTTCTAGAGGCAATAGAGTGGGGTGCCCAATAGACAGCATATGTGAGGCAGCGTGGTGGAATCAGGCTCTCGTCAAAATAATCAAAGTGAAGAAACCTGCTTTTTTCCGCATGTCTGTGAATTTTAATCAAATTTTTGTTTTTTGGCTCAACACCTTTCATGCCAATTAAAGAACTCATTTCTGTGTGGATTTTCCTGAAAAACGTTAATTAAAGGCACAAAATATGGAAATTTTCAGTTACCATGGACTCTTAAGCTATGGAAATAACTAATCTTTGGCAGCCATTTTCTCACTAACTTTTCCTCTCAAAATAGGTGACCCCCACCTCCTTCATTTGCAAATATCTCGACTTGTATTCAGGATAAATTAACATTTTTAAAAATCCAAATAAAGACAAGTGAACAAGCTTTAAGATGATACCAATAACTCCACATGCCCAAAAATTGACGAGAGCCTGATTCCACCACGCTGCATCACATATCCCGCAGGGTGAAAATGGGCTTTGCACTAAACCAAAAGTCATCGAGGAAATGATCCTTCTTTACAAGACAATCAAGGAATCAGGAACACATTGCCATGCTCTGATCCATGTCATCTCGGCCTAGCGCAGATGAACATGGTATAGTCGTAGGTTAAGATCTGCCATGAGAATGCAGACTGTTGATGTGTAGAAAAGTCCTAGGTGCAGATCGTCTATGGAAAGACCTCTCATGGGACTCGGCTACTGAAATCTGCACTCTGGTGACGTTTAAAGGGCTGCACACGGTGCGTGTTCGACCTGAAGTGGTCATTTTTTAAAGAACTTTTTAGTTCTGATTCGCTATAGTATAGATCCAAACTGACGGAACCTCTCTACTCATGACGCCAAAGGTTTTGGGGGCCCCTTAGCATTCTCTCCATGCCGTGCGCAGAACTTACGAAATGTCAGGGATCGTGAGTTTGTGGAGAGGTAAAATTCAATACAAAAAGCTCTCAGCTCTTTACTAAACGTAGCCATGATCTAAGCAGGCAAACAAAATTTGAGAAAAATAAGATCTGCAGACTTCTGTTGACTTGTTAAACTGCTGTAGCTTGCAATAAGGCGCGATTGTTGCAGCTTTTAGAGGTAGGCCTAATGCGAACTGGTGCGTCATGCTATGAAAATGGCGACAATGTTGAAAATGGGTTGTTTTTTTAATGCGCTATATAGAGCAAAACCATTCAATGGACTTATCTAAAATACATATCAGAAAATTTATTTTGGCTTCCAAACGTTATGTTCAAATCTGAAACGCAAGACTTCAGTATGGGGGAAGATATTTACAAAACAATTTGTAAAGTTTTTTTTGGGATCACCCTGTATATTGGTACGCTCATGACCTTTGGCCCCACCTCTATCGAATGAGATACATGTAGGGCCTGTTGAGTTCACGCTCGTTAAACATACCAACCTTCACTATCTCATTCAGCCCACAAATTGTCCACGCTGTCCCTAGATGACTAAATCTGTTTTTGACAAAGCTGAAAGTCATAAGTCAGTAAGCTTACTTTTCTTACCACAAGGACCAATTACCTTTAGGTCATCCTTTTTATTCGTGATACTGCAGAATTAATAATATTTGTAACATCTCGATTTTTCCTGGTTCGAATTCATCTCCGACTGGACGAGATCACAGGGTCTTTATATCACTCCTCAATCTTGGTTCATGTCCCTCTCCGTAAGCCCGAGTTTCCTCTGCGGTAGTCAAAAGACTTGCAGACTATATTATTTGTACTAAAGACGTGGCGTTTATGTTTTGTTGTTTTTTTCTGTCCAGGGTGACTACAAAGTCGACTTGAAGCTAACTGATCGTGCAACGAAAAAACAAGTTGGATGTGTGCATCTGGAAGGGACAATAGTGGATGGAAACGCATGTGAAGGCTTTTTGTGCAGTATCTTTGGTTAGTCGGATACAGTGAAAAGACATTGGTACCGAACGAACATGTAATTAAAGTATTGGCGATCTTATTATGAACATTATTGTTTTATTAAACGAAAGGGTTGTCTCCTATGCCACATGAAGACTGCCTTAAGACATTTAGTGTGCACACCATAATTATTAGGGCTACGATAAATTTGGTAGACTGCGGAAAGGGATAGATGTTGCTTTAGTTTTGCATAGCGAGGAGAACATCGACTCGATGAAGCTTACTAGATCATGACGCAAACAAAGATAATCAGAAAGTCGGGGGGGAATGATTGTTTGTCCTCTATGTCAATGAAGATACAATCAGACCATTCCGAAACAGGTATACTTTGTCTGGTACTGAAAAAATGATAAATATGAAGAAAGGGTTATTGTCATTTATTCACGTCACTTTACAATTAAAGGAGTTGCAAATTCTGCCGGTCGGGAATTCATGGTCATTTCGTTGTCTTCTTGGAGGTAGCAAGATCGAAGAGGAAGACTATCATGAATCGAAGTTTGAACTCTCATCATCATCATCCAGTGCCTGATCTGCGACAGACATCAGCGATAATGGCTTTTCATTCATTCCTTTGATCAGATGCTCTAAAAAAAAAGCTGCGTTTCCCTGATCTTTCCCTGTTACCCCGTTTGTTTAGGTTCCCTGAGTATGTTGTTCTGGGTCTACCCCTGCCTCGCTTGCCCTCAATTTTGCCGGTGAGAGCTAGACGTTCAAGACCCTTATGTCTATTCAGGTGTCCCAAAAACTGCATTTGTCGTTTCCTGATTGTGTTTAACATTGAGCGTCCCACATGGGCTTCATCAAGCTCTACCTCATTTGATTTCTTTTCCTTCCACGATACTCTTAGCAGTCTCCTAAGAAACCACATTTCTGTTGCTTCTATCTTATTTTCACTGTCTTTAGCGATTGTCCAGCATTCACGATTGTTTATTTCCTCTTCGAGTTTTTCAACGAAGACAAAAATATTCAGGAGAGTGCAACATGTATTTAAGCTCATGGAGAAGTGGTAATGACAGGGCTCAGGAGCACTGCATGTACGAAAACTGATCTCCTGGCCGGCCCAAAAAGAAGTTTTTAAAAACAATTTTAGTAAGGGTTAACGGCGCTCGCAATTGCATAAGGTCATAGGCGCGCCAAAGGGTGGATGTCAACAGAGAAATCCAAACGGGGAATCCGGCTTACTATTGTTCACCTCTCTAGCCTCAACAGCAGGCACCCCGGAAATAGCAGTTCACAAGAGAGTGACAAACATACAAAAGAAGTAGAGGAAAATGACGATAGGAAGGATGAGGAAAGAAAAAGCAGCAGTTCCCCCTATGTTGTTCCGGCACAGTATGAGCATGACATTGATAAATCTACAATTCCTCTGAGCATAAGAACATGTTAATACATAACCCCCCCCCCTACCCACACCGCCACCACCCTTTGGGAATGCAGTGCCTGTAGAAGAATTCCCGTTATAAAGGTTAAGCACCAGAGTGAAAAGTGACAACGCTTCATCAAGTCAAGCTATGTCTCTTTAATTAGGTTTTTCGATGTGGTAATAATGGTAATACTGCCCAGTTGTTTTTTTTTTTTTTGGGGGGGGGGGGGGGTTTGGGGGGGGGGGGGGGCTTGGGGAAAGGAGGGGGGCGCCCCTGTCGACACAATTCAGATTATTAGGAGGCGCGTTTCCGACCCTGCCTGTTTCCGACTCGGCTGACAAGGATACAACGTCCCAGAAGAAGGACTGAGATGCTCGATAAAAATTCGTCCCACGCAGGTATCAAACTAGGGTCTTCTGCGTGAGACAGGAAAGAGCGTACCCGCTCCACCACAAACGCCAGTTTTCTCACTGTGACAAGTTATCATTTCTTTGTTTGAGTAACGAAAAGTACATTGAAACGAAAAATGGTCATCTAGTGCTGGGAAAAAAAGAAGACAGACAGAAACAACAGTGGGAAAGTAAAGAAGTGGGACCTACCACTGGCGCTCTCCACCTACTAACGACACGTTATCAGTTCCGCGTATATAAACTAGATCTATATTGTTTTCAATTGGTAGTGACGAACAAAGATGGGTTGTTATAGGTTAAAATTGAACACATTTTTAAAATGAACGTTTTTTTTTAAAGATAAGAGGTGGGACTTCCGAATGTTACGCCTATCTGCGACAGGACCGAGCTAAACAGCTGGAGAGCACCAAATTTCATAATAAAAGTCTCACTTTTGAGGCAGTGTCATTTGCACCATCTTTCCAAATGTACACACAAGGACAACATACATTGTGTACTGTCTTTAGTGTGAGGACCATACGCTGGTAAAAGTACACGTCTATTGTGAGGACAAGTCTTTTCAAATATTACACGGCTGTGGTACTGATAATTGCTAGACAGTGGATTTTTTTTTCTTCAATGATATAACGGTTTGAGACAACAACAACAATAACGATAATAACACTACTAATACATGTATGTACACATTATTATGATGATGGTGGTGATGATCATGTTCATTACTAATAATTACTAAAGTACATTGCTGTGCCAACGTGCCTCAAGGCACCAGGGAAAGAATTGTTTCTTCAGGACTGAAAAGACAAGCAAACTTTTGTTGATCCAGACCTTTACGATTTACGTTACAGTACGTTCCACAGAATTTGGAGCAAATTTACAGAAACTGCTTGCAGTAGTAGCCTCTTTAAGGTGCATTTATTGTTTCCTTTGGGAGATCTATTCACAAGTCTTGCACGAGAGTGCTCTCCTGTGGGCTTATAGTTGCCACAATTGTACAAGTGGGGCACGTTTACGTTTTGTTTATATTTGGCCCTCAATGGTCTGCGAGCCATCTAAGGCTATAGCACACTACGACATTCTTGTCTCGGACAGCATTGTCCTGTCCCACTGTCGATTTTTGCCTTTCAAAACCACAGCTGTACACTATAGGCACCACAAAAAAGGGCCGCCAACAAACTCAAACGTTTCCGTGTCACGTGACCTCGTACGGACTCTAGTTTACAAGGAGGTAGCTCTATGGTCAAAACAGACAACAAAACCGCACTAGGACAGGACTGATCCGGCCCATAAGGCGGCTTTTTTGTTGTTGCCCGCGGCGAGGTTAAAAATGCATTCCAAAAATGTCCTAAACATTGTCCAAATTTAAAAAAAAAAGGATTTTCGTGTTCAGCGACCCAAAATTAGCAAAAATCAGGCGGGAGACACAATTTAATGCCCAATTACGAAGTTAAATTATATATTTGTATGTGTGTGTGTGTGTGTGTGTGTGTGTGTGTGTGTACGTGTGTGTGTGCACGTGTGTGTATGTGTGTGTGTGTGTGTGTGTGTGTGAGTGTGTGTGTGTGTGTGTGTGAGTGTGTGTGTGTGTGTGTGTATGTGTGTGTGTGTGTCTGTGTGTGTGTGTTTCACCGGGTGACATTGATACACAACTTCACCATTGAAGATAAACATTTTAAAATAAAATAATTTTCTAACATTTACATAGTGGAACAAACCCGTCGGGATTTTGATACCTTTGAATTCGAGTGTAATGTACCGCACCTATTGCGACAGGACATTCTTGTCGATTTGAGTCCCGAGCAGTTGTGAATATTTACAAAATGGGTGGGACAGTGGATTATCCCAGTCCCAGGGTAATATCGTCTGTGATTATAGAGAAATATAGCCGCCTACTGCATTAGGACAAAACTGTCCCAGACTTGGAGGCGTCTGCTGTCAAGATCGTGACGCTTGCGCGTTGTGACGTAAAATCACTTTAAATAGTTTAAAATTTGCCTCCGCGAAGGATTAAACTTGGGGCGCAATAATAATTATCGCATCTCAAAACTGATTTCATATTCGGAATCAACGTCTCAAAATAAGAAAAGTGGCTCGAAAGGAACCTGATTTGATGAGATACTAAGTACATTCTAGCAAATTATTTTATTTTTTTAATTGATCGTCAATGGTGAAGTTGTGTATCAATATCAAGGTCCCCGGGTGACACACACATGCACACACACACACACACACACACGCACACACACACACAAACACACACACATGCATACGCACACACACATTATTATAATATATAATTTAACTTCGTAATCGGGCATTAAATTGTGTTCCTCGTTCGATTTTCGCTAATTTTGGGTCGCTGATCACGAAAATCTGATTATATATTTTATTTGGCCAATATTTAGGAAATTTTTGGAATGCATTTTTAACCCCGCCGTGGGCAACAACAAAAAAGGTGCCTTATGAGCCGGATCAGTCCTGTCCTAGTGCAGTATCTGTTTTGACATGCAAAAAATCGGCAGTAGGACAGGACAGTCCTGTCCGAGACAAGAATGTTGTAATGCGGTACTAGCCTTCACAACTGCTCGTATTTACTTTGAATTACTGCTTGAGAGAGCTCATTGCTTTACTCTCAGTCTCAGCCTTTCCCTGTGGCACGATCTTGAGGAAAACACATGAAACTGCCAAAAAATGGTACATGTACTGTACCGTACTCCATTTACTCATCATGTCCTGTCACCTACAGATTCCTTTCTCTATTTAGTTGTTTAAAAAAAATAGAAAAAGATGGATACTGTGGATGATTCTACAAACAAAGGGAGCAGATGAAAGAAAAAAAAAAACTCCACCTAGCTGAAAACATGTTGGTGCAACTGAGATGAAGGCTTTCATTGGTTGTAAATATAGATCTAGTAGGCCAATTACTTTTAGTTGATATTAAAGCACCGGCCTAGACGGTCAGAGAATGGTTAGTATAAGAACGTATAGGCACCGCCGATCATTCCTTTCATCGAAAGGGGGCCCAGCTAGTATAAACTATAAGTAATTGGCCTACTATATTTACACTCTACTGGAATGGGGCCATAAATCTTGAGAGATGCAAAAAATTAGAAAGTCTAGATCAGATCTATCAATACTCTCAAAACAAAACGCGCCTCGCGAAGTATCACTTCCGGATTTTCTAAATTACAGAGACAGAAGCGTCGGCCTACAAAAACGATCGGCGAAATAAAGAAATTTAGCTTTTTGTAGCAAACCTGTCTAAAAACTGAAAAGAACCAAGGGCGCCATGCTCTGGAAAATATTTTAAAGAATTTTTTGGCGAAAACCGCATGTCGATCGATGCAGCCATTAAAAAGCCTTTTGAATAGCAAATTTGGCCACCACAAATAGATAATAGATATAATATATATATATATATATATATATATATATATATATATATATATATATATATATATATATATATATATACACTGTGACTGTGACGTAAATGCAGTGAAACGTCGACCTCCCGTATCGTCCTGAGGCCGCTTCAAATTCTGCTGTACTTCCTAAGAAAACCCCATAAATTATAGAATCAAAACCTTCTGGTCTTGCAATTCTGCCGCAATACTACCCTGTGTCTGAGAGGCATTCATTCCATACCTTGGAAACAGACGGCTGACCGAATGCCTAAAGACTAAACTAAAGGACTGTGTGTTGCTCTTGGTTCTGATGTCGTGATTTCTCTTTCCAGTTCTCAAGATTTTCATGGCACTGATCACAATGTCAACTGTGACAAATGTTTAACTGATTTGAATCTGGTCAAATTCTTGCAAGAAAGTATGTATATTTTCTAAGCTTCATAAAATGATCCCCATCAGACATGCGTGTGTTCTTACGTGTGTGTGCAAGTATGACAATCTTGCAGAAATACTACCTTTATGTGCAACCAAAATCAACATTTGTTAAAGTTTTATTCCTTCTTCCATTTTAATCCATGAATGGTATACATTTTTTAACCAAGTAAGGGTATACTCTATTGAGAAAGACATTTTTAAACACCACAAAGTGTACAGGTGTGATACACCCAGGTTGCCAGGGGCCGTTACATTTTTTTTTCAAAATGATCATAAGTGATAGTTTGTTTTGAAAAATTATTTTGAGAGCCGAGCACATTTATTTCAACTATTTTGAGGATTACATATAATCTTAACATTGTATCTTGTACGTAGTTAGAAATATCGATACCAAAACAGGGTCCCTGGGCGTGTTAAACAGCCAGTTGTGGGGGGAAAGGGTTACATAATACCGACGCCACTTCGCCTGCTAAGTGCTGGGGGAAAAGCAAGACAGACAGGTAAAACAGAGGAATGATAGAGAAATAGAATCTATCAGTGGCACCGTCCAACGAACAGTGAGTGAATAACCATTGACAATAAAACCTAAAACCATACCTTATTCAAAAAGCATTTGAAGAGTGGACTGATCTTGAAGAGAGATGAACAGAGGCAATGACCTAATTTTGCACAATTTCACCACTCCATGGACACGAAATACATTTTTGGAAACTTGGAGCAGCTATGTTTTCCCTCACGCCAGGCCACTAATCTTGGAGAACACTTTTTGTGGAAAAAAAAGTAGACAAATCCGTACCCTTCGAACGGTTGAAAATTCATCCTCGGCATAATATAATAGCAAAATCTTAACTTTCCTATGGCTAATGCTGATAGAAAATTAATGTAGGAAGAACAATAACTATTAGATATACCACAAAAGCATATATGTTATAATAATAAACGTGAAAGAAGGCTTCTCATTCTCAGTTTAGTTTCAGTAACATTTTTACGAAACTTGCAATACAAATCTATGATACTACATGTCTATATTGTATATATGTTACAGTCAAATCCGGAAACTAGTCATTCTCAGGGAATGTCTGAAAAATCAGTCATTCCCAAATAATTCCTGTTTTGATCAGGCATTTCCAGGAATGCCTAAAAATGTAAGTCATTTTCAGAGAATGACTGAAATAAGCCGTCAGGCATTTCCTAGGAATGACTACCATCGGAAAAAAAACAAAATGGCGGAATGACAGATGTAAAGTAAATGACAGGGGATGCATGCGGTAATTTATTCATCCCGTTTAATGAAAACAAATTTAATAATAAAAAGTGATAATTAAATATATAGAATGTTCATTTAGATGAGCTCATTTGTTTTTTGCAGTTGAGACTTTGGTGGCAACAACTATTACTTTTGAGCTTTGCTTTGAAGCATTTGCACCTGTTTGTTTGACATGTCTTTGACCCTGAACAGTTACATTTAATGTAACCTTGACCGCCACACTGAGAGCCAAGTACAACCGCTTCTCTTAAACTGACTTGTGCGGTGCAGTTAACATCACTCATCAGAAGTAATTTTTCAAGGCAAAGTTCAAATAAATTCGTTCCTGCTGTTTGCCCCTTTTAAGATTCCATGTTTGGTAGCCAGCGTGTAGTTATTGTTGTCATTTTTTGTTCAAAACAACAGAATGTTTCGTGGGTCGCCACGGCCCCGATCAACAAGAGGAATGAGAATGGCAACATTGTCACCTTTCTGGCCTGGGGCGAGTTCTATTCTACTTCTTTTTACCATCCGTTCTGCTTGTTCCATCTGGAATTTCCTACTCTGCTCTCCATGAAAGTGTATTTGAACCTGTCTGCCTTCAAGAAGTGCCACGTTTTCAACAGTGCGAATGCCATCAACTTGGTCGACATGAGGATAATTCAGGTTTGTGGCTTGCCCGTTAGCAGCAGCAAATTATGTGACTTGGACAATGTCGGTGATTTCGTCGACATGAGAACGAGCTGCTAGAGCTGTTTGCTGGGCAAAGGCTCGTAAAACATCCCCTGACTGAAACTGGCCCAGCATTTCCGTTGGTATAGATGTTGAGGCCTACCCTTGGTTCAGTACCCAGCAGCGCTTGGTAAGGCGATCGTTTGACCGCGGCGTTGAATGAGAGAGAGAGACAGACAGACAGACACACAGGCAGGCAGACAGAAAGACAGACAGTTAAAAACAATAGCTAAAACTGACCTGGCTTGAAGCTTGTACTGTCGAGCTGTTTTTCTGGCTACACCCAAAGTCGCCTGCAACTGATGTATAATTTCCTGATATTTTGTCTTGGGTAATAGGTAATTTCATACTTTTCAAAAAGCCTTCTTGTAAAAGTTTCTTCCCAAGGATTTTCAGCAATATTCAAGCTTAACTATAAAGTGAATATCTAATGACAGGTTACAGGTTTGTAACTTTTGCTACTCCTCACTTTCTCTCAACACAGTTAAATCAACACCGTACTCGAACCATAATTGTGACAATGCAAATAGCACTGAGTGATAGTGATAGTCAAATGGTTTGCCTAGTGGTCAAAATAACAACCAGGCAAAGCTGGAAATCTGAGGCTTTCATTTTCAGTCATTCTCCAAGAGTGTCTAAAATTTTTAGGCATTCCTGGAAATGCCCGATCAAAGCAGGAATTACTTGGGAATGACTGAATTTTCAGGCATTTCCTGAGAATGACTAGTTTCCGGGTTTGACTGTAACATATATATTTGTGAAAGTTTGTCACTTTGGTTGCCTAAAACTTCAGAGCCATTTAACTTTCGAATTCCGAAAAATTAACGGTGTTTTATAATCATTTAAAGGGTGTACAGTTATATTAAGGAGTCTGAAGTCACTACAATGTAGTTTAATTTTCAGTTTTTCATTAGTTTTGTTTAGATCTGATCTTGGGAAAGTCCGTCTTCTAAGACGCCATTGTAAACAAGTATGGATTCCGTTCAAAAGCAATGTGCACTGGTTCTACAATCACTTGACAATCAGTTCTATATGATGAGGTACCCAGCTGGTGTCATAGAAGTGCCGAAGATTACATGTGTTGCTAAAGAGTTGAGAGTAACATACAAAGAAAAAAAGGAGGACAAATAAGGACAATAGTAAATAGATGCTTAACAGGACAGAGGGACTAAACCACCCTCATCCACCCACTGTCATTCTCATAAGATTTAGTTATAATAATAGATAGCATTTGTATTTGTATAGCGCCCCCACTCAACAGCAAGCTCTATCCGTTTCACAATCTATACTGTTACCCCAGCAGACCTGAGAGCATTCTGAGACAACCTCAACTCCTGGAAGCATAAAGCAGCCATTTACAGGCGCTAAAACACTAACATACTGACAAGATCTTTCGCAGTCTAGTCTATGGCCGGGTACCCATTCCTACCTGAATGAAGTGAGGAAAATTCGTATAAAGTGCCTTTCCCAAGGGCACAACGTCGGGCCCACGGCTCGACACCCCCCCCCCCCCCCCCCCCTCCTTTTTTATAGTAGAGGGTTTTGCGGCGCTCGCAACTGCATAAGGTCATATGAGCGCCAAGGGGTGGATGTCAACAGAGAAGTCTTTACAATTTACAGGGAACCAGACTTAGACTGCTCACCTCTCTAGCTTCAACAGCACATGGTCTGCTTCGACTATCATCAAGGCACCCCGGAAATAGCAGGCCACAAGAGATTGACAAACATACAAAAGAAGTAGAGGAAAAATGACAATAGCAAGGATCAGGAAAGAAAAAGCAGCAGTTCCCTGTCGTAGATCAGGCACAGTTATGAGCGTGACATGAGTCAGCCCATTTACAATTCTACTATGCTTGAACGAGAAATGCCCCCCCTTTGGGAATGGCCTAAAGACACTACAGTCAGTGGTCAGTGGCACATCCCTCGAACCCCTGAACCCGCATTCTAGATTCATGTGTTCTGAGGAGCACACCATGGCACTAAAGCATTTCTTGTTGATCAAATGACGTTTTTCTTGAGATGAGAGTGCAGACTTTCATAGGCAGTTGGCAATAGTATTGGAATCAAAAAGGGAAATAAAGACCAAAGTTACACAACATTCTATAATATGTTCAGTAGCACCTGTCATTTATTTATACTGTAATAGAGATTACACAAACAACAAAAGAAAAACTTAACATTGTTTTCAATTAGAAATATATTTTATTCAGCAAAAATATTCACATGCACTGAGAGAACCATTTAGGGGCATCTACTTCATTTCATTCAATGCATAACATGTTCATTTCTACACTCCATTCAATATCTAATGTATGAATGTATCATTTTATCACAAAACATCTCAAGTTATCAACATGAAAACAGCCATTCTTATAATTTGTATCAACTTCACATTTTGAAGATGAATTAAAACTGTTATTCAATCAGGTTGGCATGTCTTTTCCTTGATTATGAAAGCTACAACTCTGTATTGTACATTTTCAAAAACCAGTCACACTATTTGGACATGGAAGAAAAAAATCACACTAAACCTCACAACTCAATTAAAACCAGTAAGAACATACGGTGGAACTCGGATTTAACGAGAGGAGATGGATTCCCAGGTTGTTTTCTCAGTTAAAAAAACCCGGATTCAACGAGCACTTAAATCAGCAAGCTCGGATTCAACGTTAAGAGGTTGCTTCCAGGGTGAACACCCCCCGCAGATGTGGCTTTGCTCATTTTTCTCCCACAACGAATTTACCTATTCCCGGAAACCATCCATTGCACCTGCATCATGAGCCATTATTCGCAAGCGACCAATCAGCAGCCTTTTTTCGTACCAACACATGCACTGTTGGCATGTGAGTGTCGGGGTCGGATGGGCGGCCTGCACACGTGTGACTGTGTGCGTGTCCGGGGCACCAGCGGTCCAGGCGTGGAATGCCGCAAATACAAACGTGTAACAGTCTTTTTTCCCCACGGCAACTGATCATTATTACAATGATAGGCTAGTCTTGACGTAGATCTACATAATGAATTGTGCTCTGGTCTATGGAATCTAAAGTTGCCGTACGCTAGGCTCTACACAGCAACACAACTTTTTGGCAAATAATCGAGATGACACAGGCGTGCATTTCAACGAATTGGTCTTTTTTTTAACAGCTCATAACATGCAGGCATTTCAGGCACCACTTGTTACTTCTCTTTATAACTTGCTCAGTGCCTGTAATTATCTACACAACACCTCAAGTTTGACATAACGAACACTCGGATTCAACAAGATTTTAGGTGAGGCCCGGTGACCTCGTTGAATCAGAGTTCCACTGTATTAATTTCATACATTTATTTTTTTTTAAATTTCTACAAATCAACATCCATCCAAGTTTACTTAAACAGGTCTAGTTCCTGTCCTTTGTTAACTACATTTTGTCTCATAAAATCCGGGGGTTGTACAGAGTAGCCGCACATTTCATACTTTAGTAATAATTGCATGAGCAAGACGTTCTAGTTCTTAGGAAATAGCAAAGTATTTAGGCAGTGTGATAAAACAGTCCAGAGGCTGATGACATTTACTTTACTCTCACAAAGAAAATCACTAGATCTAACATGTACACACATAGATTCAAACACACAAAAACCCATCCCATATTTCACACAAATTACAACAGCCATCAGAGCCTTGAAGAATAGTCAATTACCCGAGTCTCTGTCTCATGTCATTGTGATTATAGCATTGGAAACTGAATAAGTATTAGATAGAAAAAAAAAAGTTCCGAATACTGGCATTCACAATTTACATCAGAGGCAACATCCACACTCAGAACAAAAATCCTATTTTCATGAGGAAAAAACACTAAAGATAAAATTACTTGTTTAAAATAAACTTCCAAACTGCTGCTTGATCATAAGCCTCATGACAGGGTATCAGCAATTGTGATTTATATAAATTAAGAAGAAGCCACCAGCAGCACAAAGCTCAAACTCCTGTGAATGGTGCAGATTTTCAGAATTACTTTAATCTTTTTTTCAGTTTTCCTTTAGACCAAATGTTGAGACAGAATCTGTCAACAGGGTCTGTCGGGCAGTGTGCACACTCACACACAAACAAACATAGACACACCTCATACCCACGCAAAGACCTGCACTCAAAGTCAAACAGCAGTTCTACTGATGAAACACAATACAATCTGCCACTACATGACAATGGGGGCTGCTGGTGGGGTGTAATTGTCTCTGCAACGTTCATAGAAAACCTGAGGAGAATAAATAAAATGTTTGATACATAGAATCTTATTTGTTTGTTTGACATGGTGTTTGATTGATTGGGTAGATGTTTTACGGCACTATCGACACAATTTTGGTCATTTAAGCGCCAACAGGTTTCACCGCTACAAAATCAGACGTGTTTTTAGTAAGAGTCTTTTGGAGCTCGCAACCGCACACGATCACACTATTTTCATTATGCTAAAAAGACGAACTAACATTTATAAAAATTTTTTTGTAAATATGGAAAAGGCTTATTTACATTTGTATATACAATATTAATTTCAGTGTATGTATATATACACCGATAACAATAACTATATATTTTCATATTCTATTAAATAGTCCAATTTCTTTTATATAACTTAAAATTTTTCAAGGGTCTACGATGTCAAAAAGGGTCTTAATATCTTTAAATTTAAAATATTTCTCACGGACATAATTAAATTCGACACATTCCGTTAGGATGTGCCAAACCGTGACATGGTGTTAGTTTAACAAACTTTTCAACACTGGAGGAATCTTATTTAAAAGATGTGCGGCTCTGGCCTAATGTCCATCTGTGACACAACTAAGCCAAGATGGTGGACAGCCATAAAAACTTTGCAAACAGGTGAGGGTCAACAACGCTCAGTTGGGAACTCCAACCACGATCATCTTCATCATAATCAATCATGATTCCAACTAAGGTTTCCAAGCATCCCTTGTTTCTTTATGTCACTCACTTGCAGAAGGACAAAATCACAATGACAGTCATACCGTGACAGAACAAAGCAAAATGGCAAATAAGGAGTTGGGAAAAAGCAGAGTACGGACTCGTAAATGAGGGGGAAAAAAGAATGAGAAGGAAATATCAGCTACATCATAGAACAGTTGAGAAGAAATTCTCCATATGCCATGGAGAACGATTGACCACACCCTCCACAAGTCTGCATTCAGGCCAATGAAATCCTTAACCTGGAAATAACATGGGGAAAGAAAAGTAGGAAGGCAAAATAAAGCTTGGAACATTTTCCATAGACTTCTGGACATTCTTTCAGCGGATAGCTGGCGTCACAGACCCAGGATCATTTCTCGCACAGACTGGAGGAGTATCTTTCGACCTTATTCTTAAAGTCTGTCAGCGGGAGAGTGTTTTCTGTCACGTTCATTCCAACAGGAAGGAAAATGTATGCTTTTACCAAAAGATCGGATCGCTCAAGATGTCCTCAGATACCTATTTGGCCTGGTAGCTATGAAAATACGATATGCTGTCTTTGTTCAGTCAAGGAGTGAATCCTTGACTGTAACATTTAACTATATTATATTTGTGAAAGTCCTTCACTTTGGCAGCCTAAAACTTCCCAACCACTTAACTTTCGAATTTGAAAAAATTAATATTGGTTCAGAATTATTCAAAGGGTGCACAGTTTTATGGATGAGTCTGAAGTCACTGTAGTTTAATTTTCAGTTTTTCATTAGTTTCCTTTAGAACTAATCTTGGGAAAGTTCGTCTTTTAAGATGCCAGTGTAAACAATAAGTGAGATTTCTGTTCACTAATCGTGTGCAATGATATCACACCTTTAAAATTCTGGAGTGTACAACCAGTGCACGAAAGCAGAATAGAGAATCAATATATTCTATACAAGTACATCTATTATTTGGCAACTGGAAACACATGTGTCCCTTTTCTCTCAAGATTTATAGCTCCATTCCAGTAGAGTGTAAATATAGCAGGCCATGATTTTCAGTTGATGTTAATGCACCTATCATTCCTTTCATTAAAAGGGAGCCCAGCTAGTTTAACTATATTAATTAGGGTTTAAGAGTGTGAAATTGGTGGGCAAAGTGAGGCCAAACAAAGAACTAAACAGAATAAGAAAAGATGATTTGGGAGAATTTTCTACAGGAGAAATGTCTATAAAGTCCAATGTCATCTCAATGTCAGTGCCCTCTACAGAAAAAAAACTGAGGCCTTGGGATGAAGCCTCCTCTGTTGAATGTTGTTTGTGGGTAGGGCAGGGGTGTCTATACACCTAAGTCTGATTCAGGGGAATTATTGGTAAAGATTTTCTCTGCATTGGAGTATTGTTTGATGAGTTTTCTTTTATGGGGTTTCGAATGCTTTAGTGTCTGTGCATGATTTATTGTGTGTGATGAGTTCTAAGTTTATATTTGCCTTGGTGAAGTGCCACAGAGACAGTTCATGAAAAAGAAATGGCTCTGTATCTTTTTTGAAAAGTTTTAAGTTTTCAAGGTCCTCAAGGACTCTGAGATGTTTTTGTGTTTGTTCATTATGTCTAGATAAGTTTGAAAGATGAAGACGTGTGTTATTTTGTCACGTGTTGAGCTTTGATTTACCGCTTATGGTAGTGAGAGTTTTTCCTAATGATTTTCGGGAAGGGATGTTGGACTCAGCCTGGAGGCTCTCCACAGGAGATATGCGGAAAGCCCCCAGGGCAAGGCAGAGGCAATCTATTAATAACTATTATTATTACACTGTAATATAGGGTATAACATATCAAAATCACTGCAATCAACAACAATTCATAGGACAACAAAAGCAAAATCTCAAACGCTGCTGATTTGAAATTACATTAAGATCTCTTTCCTTGATCACTTAAATTAGTTAAATGCTTAGCTCGAAAATTTTTCTGCCATGATTTCATCTACAGACAACCGAGTCTCAACACTGGGTTTCCATATTGTCTCATAGTAAGGGCATGTTTTTCTTTTTTTTTTAATGGTAAGTGTTTAAAGGTGCTTGCAACTGCCTAAGGTCATATAAACGCACAGGGCACTTCAAACATTTTCAGTAGGAGGGAAATTTTGAATTTTGCCCGTGTGGCAGCCGAAGCTTACTCTTATCGATTTTGGACCACCAAGGGATCTTTAACATGTGCAACCTGCACACGGGGCTTCCGAGACTTTTTTTTCTTGACCGAGAAGGCTAAGAGCAGATCATACCTACCATAACATCAGGGGTGTGGCAGAAAGACAGCAGTAAGAATGAGCTAAGGAGTAGCAGGAGAAAGGCTGCAGAAATAGTCAGGAGCCCAGAGGAGGGGGCAAAGGAGGTGAGGGCAGAAACTGGAAACGAAAGCAGACGACAGAACGTTGTTAAAGAGCAGGAAAGGTATGTGAAAGGAGAATATTTTAGAGAATAATAATAATAATAATAAAATATAATATATAACATTTATATAGCGCATTTCCAAAAAAGTAGCTCAATGCGCTTTACATTGGAATACCCATTTTTCAAAAATACTTTCTTACTACTTCCTTTCTTCTCATGCAATATATATTAATGCACACACACACACACACACACAGAGACTATTTTCATCCAGACATAGTCACAGAACAAATATAAAGAAAAATAACGTTAAAAGCTTATGAAGATAGGCCTGTATGAACAGAAAATGTTTCAGATGTCTGTTGAAGCTATCAAGTGTTTTTGTTTGTCTTAGTTTCATGGGTAATCTGTTCCAGATAAATGGACCAAGATATGAGAAAGATCTCACTCCATATAATTAGTATGATTTTACAGGTGTCACAAGTAGGGTGTTATCGTTTGATGATCTTAGGTTTCTCCCTGGCTTTTATACACTGATAAGTTCTTGTAGATAAAAAGGAGCAGTTTTATTTACACATTTGAAACACATGACGCAGATTTTAAATATTATTCTTTCTTTTATAGGGAGCCAATGTAGTTCTTTTAATAATGGAGTGACATGGTCTCCTTTTTTAGATCTTGTTATCAGTCTAGCGGCATTGTTTTGAATTACTTGTAAACGATTCATATATTTGTTGTTCAGACCTGCTACGAGTGAGTTACAATAGTATAATCTAGATAGGATAAGAGATGTTACCAGTGTTTTTGTGGTCTCTTCGTTTAAGTACTTTCGAACTAGGCCTATCCTTCTCACCTGAAAATAAAGGGATTTGGACAGGGATCCTACAAACGAACCCATTGATAAGTGGTGGTCAATATATACACCGAGATTCTTGACAACTTCTTTACTAGATGTCATATGCCCATATAAATCAAAGTTGACACTTTCCAGACCTTTATTGAATCGTGGATTTTTTATGAGAATGATGTCTGTCTTTTCTTTGTTTAGTTTCAATTTGTTTACTGTCATCCACTTTTTAATAAAAAAAAAACAACATTGTTTAGAGATAGAAATCATGTTTGGCAGATCTTGAATGGGGCCATTAATATACATTTGGGAATCATCGGCATAAGAATGATAATTCAATCCATGATTTTGTAAAATGCTTGCTGAGGGCTGTGTATAGATATATAGTGTAAAGAGCACTGAAAATTTTCCGCCAGTATCCAGATTCGAACCCAGGACCTATTGAGTGTGAGGCGAACATCTTAACCTCCAGGCCACAAGAGCCCCCCACAGCATATAACTAGAGTCATATATTAATTTCATAATAGTAATAGAAATATCAGTTTTCTGTTCGGTGGACTTTCCTGACTCTAATTCCATTAATTACTAAGTCAGAACTAACACAATTGAGCTAGTTGCACCCCTCCCCCTCCTCACACACACATACACACACACACACACATACACACACACACTCAAACACACACAATAAAACGTGAAATTAAATGTCAGCAACAAGGGGATCAGGGAAAGACTTCTTACCTTTAACGTTCTATCTTTGACCACTTCTTCTATACTCATTTCCTGTTGCATCAAACGGAGCTGGGGGAAGAAAAAAAACTATTATTTACCAACTCTTCAATCTCATTTCATATCTAACATAATATATATATATGACTGAGGATAAGAAAACCCAATCCTCTTAAATGGGCCTAGCTTAAACATTATCATTTCTAACAATTGTCCAATTCTGTCATATGTTTAGTTTTACTTTTAGTAGAGATTTTGCTGCGCTCACAACTGCAGAAGTTCATATGAGTGCCAGGGGGTGGATGTCAACAGAGAAGTCCTCACAGGGAATCAGACATACTCTGCTCACGTCTCTAGCTTCAAAAGCACAAAGTCTGCTTCGACCATCAAGGCACCCTGGACATAGCGGGTCACAAGAGTGTGACAAACATACAAAAGAAGTAGAGGAAAATTACGATAGTAAGGATTAGGAATGAAAAAGCAGCAGTTCCCTGTTGCAGTTCAGGCAGTTATGAGCATGACATTGATGAATCAACCCATTTACAATTACAATTCTACTGTGCATTATAAGAACATTGTTAATGTCCCCCCTTTGGGAATAAAGACACTTCAGTCAGTAGCACCACCCCGGGGGGGGGGGGGGCTGTCATATGTGTGTAACTGTTGGCCTAATTGTGTTTCACATTCAATTAACACAACTGAATACACACATAATAACAAATTCACAAACCATAAGGCCCAAAGCAGTTGCCTATATTAGTAAATAAGGTGTTGTGACACGATTGAATCAGGAGGTGCTCATCAATTTTTGGGAATACAAAGAACGACATACGCAGATGGCCTGAACAACTTTACAACAAATAACACAGTGATGTCAGCAAATCAGATGTTTCTTTTTCAACCATTTTCAACCAATTTTAGAGGAAACAGTTTTGAAATCCAATTAATTTCAGGTCAATTAAAATTTGTGGATGGTCAACACATTTTAACCAGTTGGCATAGAGGGGGAAACTTTAATTTACAGTACCTTTGTCTGCTCTTTCCGTAATTCTCTCAGCACATTCACGTCATCCGGAGAGTCCATTTTCTTCTGCCGCAATTGCTTCACATCGTTACTGACCAATTCAAGACAGTGGCGAATGGATTTATCTCTCTGATCGTATGAAACCTGCATCTAAGTAATAGAAACAAAATTAAGCTTAGCAGTAGTATCCACATTAATATATAGAACTTCCAGGTACCACATTTCCAGTTTGTTAGAAGCTCCAGTTCAGGATTTTAAAAAGAAAAAAGCAAAGAAGTAACAATGTTTGTTCCATGCCATCACTGATTTTGTGCCTGGGGTAGGGTTAATATAATCAGTTCGCAGTTCCCTGCCTTGTCAACACTTCCCTATTTGTTAATGTTGTAGCAATACTTCCGATTTCGATGATAACAGCATCAACATTTAAAATATTGACTTAACAGGTCATCTGTCCCTTCCAGATTTTCAATACACAACAGTTGGGGCTTAAACACATGCAATTGCTGGCAAGGAATTTTCTCTGTTTGATATAATGTAACCAGTTTAAGAATTAAATTAGGTCAAACACAACTTTCCACCATGGTGGGCTTATTTTTCTCATAATTGATCTATAAATACTTTCTGGACTGTGCCATGCTATGAATGTAATTGCCCAAAGCAAAGTCCAGACCTCAAGACTTCAATTACAAACATCTACAACGAGGTCGCAAATTTAGCCCAAGTCTGGATAGAAATAAATAAACACAGTGTTGATATTGCAGTTTAGGCTGTTGAAATTCAGTTCAATCTTCCTTTACTCTACCCCTTTTCATTTACTTCCAATCCATACAGTGGTTTTTCTAAATCTAATGTAATTTGTACAGTAGAAGGAAAAAAATTCTTCAAACAACCATTTTTACAATTGGTAGAAAGAAACAAAATACTCAAGACCTTGAACCTTTTCTGTAACTAAACCAAGCAACAACATGGCAAAATTTATTTTCTTTCACATCCTCTGAAACAGCATATAACAAATCAGGGAAGGCAAAAGTATATAACCTATCTCGAATGAACGAGGGAAAACAAGACATTCATGGATGAAATTTTTTTCTCTTATCAAATAAAATATACTATCGGTCATTAAAAACGCACCATTTTGGATTGAGCACATTTGCACTGAAATTTATCCAGTGACATCAATTGGGGTTGACAAAAGTTCACAGGCAACTGAGGTTACCGATCACACAAAATTTGAAGTTCCCAGTGCAAAACTGTAAATGCGCACTTGCAACACACAAAAATCTGATGTGTCGACCTTAACTCTAAACTTTGTTTAGCGAGACAGACTTTTTGGCTGTTAGGGAGAGATTATATTCGCCCCTAACAAAAACTGACATTCTTTACTCTGTGCGACGGATTTTTTCTGGGTAAATAATGCCGCGACTTTCCATGCAAGAATGTGAAAGGGCCATTGGAATGCTCCAAGCAGGAATGGCAGCACAGCAAGTTGCCAGGCGCATGAACTGTAGCCACTCGACTGTAATCCAGTTGTCTCAACAAAATGCAGCTACTGGATCTACAGCAGATCGGCATCGGAGTGGCAAACCACGAGTTACAACACCAGCGCAAGGGAAGCAGGACTTGCAGCCAGATGCCTGTACGTGGGTCCTGTCCTGACCTAGAGGTAACGTCAACAACGTTTGCAGAGGGCCAGGCAGCATTTACAGTTGACACGAAACTAGTGGAGGATTAGTCTTTTCTGATGAGTCGGTTTGCCCTCTCAAATACTAATGGGAGAATAAGGGTCTGAAGACGCCCTGGCAAGCCCTACACCAACTGTTGCATGCTGGAGGTCGATAGATGGGGAGAACGTAATGTCATGGTATGGGGAGCATTCAGCCACGATTATTGCACACCACTGTACTTCTTCGACTAGCCTGTGAATGCCAACACATACCAGCAGGTTCAGCAGAACCACGTTGTGCTGTTATTTGGTAACCACCCAGAACTGCAGTTATTCCAACACGACAACGCCCGCCCGTACACAGGTCGAGCCACCACTGCTTTTTTGCAGGCAAAACAACATTGATGTCCTGCCTTGGCCATCACATGACATGACACCAATTGAGCTTGTGTGGGACGAGCTTGGCCGCTGTTTGCCCAGTGGAAGACCTCTACACAATCTCCAAGAGCTGAGGCATTCTTTGACAAATGAGTGTGTACCGATTCCACAGGTGTTCTTTCAGACTCTAATCAGTTCCATGAGAAGACGCTGCCAATCCTGTATTCAGGCCAAAGGAGGACATACACGATACTAAGGCAAGAGTTAAAAACTCAATTTACGGCTCTGATTTTAAAAAAAGGACTTTTGTTGCTTCATACTTTGGTGCTTGCTGTTCCATTTGACCTTTTCATTTCATTTCAGCTGGGAATATTCACAAAATTACTACAGAATGCAATGGTATATAATCTGTAAAATAAAAATAAACACATCACCATTATTTGAATTGGTTTGTAAGAGGTGCGTTTTTAATGACCATCACTATAATATTATTGCTATTTTTCTATTCATTACCATTATTCTAGAAAACTCAACAAACACAAGAATGGGCAGTAGTTACTTCTTAAGAGCTTACAATTAAAGAGAGAGCTTTCCTACCTCATCATAGAGCCTCTTGCATTCTGAGTTTACATCCACCTTATGTCTGAAAGACTGTGTCGGAATTTTGGTGTTCAGAGCATGAATTATTCTGTCATCAATGAGCCGCAGCTTTTTCAATGAATCCTGGTGACACCACAAAATACTTGGATTAGAAATTCAGTGACAGACTAAATCCGTACACAAGAAAAGCAAAGTTTTTAGTAAATCAAAAAAAAAAGGAAAAGCAACAGAACACAAAATTAAATCTATGTAATTGCCAAAAACATGTATCTGAAACTGGGATTTTTTTCATTACAGATGCTATCAAAATAGGTTATTTCTTTCCATTTCATGACCAATTTAGTGATGTAGGTATAAAACGATAGTGAGCGATGCATCGTCCACGGCATTTTTGCAAATTTTTTTAAAAGAGAGAAAAAAACATTTATTTCTCAGACTCAGTGTGATTCAACAGAGTAGCGGTTTCAACATATAATGTGGTTTTTTAATAAAAATAATGCACATGATAGGAGTGTTTCTTTCTTCAGCATTAAAAAAAGGATTTTTTTTCAGCCCTTACATGGATAGCATTCCCTTATCTTGCTCTTGCCTTACACACTTAGGAACAACCTGTCATCCCTCCACACATAACATTGCCCAAAACAGCACGTGCAAATCTTGCGAGGCTCAAGGCGCTGCCTTCCTCTGCACGCTTTGGCGTCACAGTAAGCTTGGAAGCAAGCAATACTGAAACTTCCACGTTTAGTACTATTGGAAGAGGTATCATTTAGTCATTATATGTGTCAGCCGCAGACAAAATCAGTCGTAAGACGCAATGTGGTATTTGGAGCTACAAGTCTCAAAAGGCTAAAATGTGACTTTCAATTAATTTTTTGTTTTTCGAATCTATTGAAAGTTTGAATTTCTTTTGCTTCATCTAAAATCAAAATAAACAACTGTTAATCAACAATAAATGTGTCACGACGCGGTGGAATCAGATGCTCGTCAATTTTTGGGCATGTGGGAGTTATTTGGTATCATCTGACAGCTGATTTATTTGCCTTGCTTCCAATGAAATAAATATCCATTTATCTTGGATAGAACTCAAGATATTCGCAATTGAAGGAAGTGATGTCTTGTGGCTTCAGTGGTAAATTTAGCGAGAAAATGGCCTTCTTCTTCTTCTTCCTTCTTTTTCTTCTTCTCCTCCTCCTCCCCTTCTTCTTCTTCTGCTCCTCCTCCTCCCTTTCTTTTTCTTCTTCTTCGTGTGGTTTACTCCTTCTTTCCTATCAAGCACCTATGGTCCTTATCTCTCCTCCTCCTCCTCCTTTTTTATGAACATGTATGTAACTCTCTTGTAACGCACCTATTCTTAGGCACTTATATGACCTTATTGTTGCAACGCAGCAAGTGCCGTAAAACTCTCACTAAAACTAAAAAAAACTCTGCTTCCTCTTCCTTCACTGGAGCATAAATTTGATGAATTGAATATTTATGCGCACATTTATTGACCAACTTCACCCCATACTACTACTTCTGATGTTATGACTGAGATGACTCCTCGCTCCTCCTTCTGTCCCCCTGGTATTAACTAAATCTAGATCTAGATCTAAATCTAGGAAACGGAGTGTCTACGTACACGGTAACCGGGCATTTAGCCTCAGGGTCTACGTACACGGTAACTGGGCACGTAGTCTCAGGGTCCACGTACACGGTAACCGGCAACCGGGCGTGAAGTCTCAATGTCACATACACGGTAACCGGGCGAGTAGCCTCAATATCTACGTACACGGTAACCGGCAACCGGGTGCCTCTCATTATCTAAGAACACGGTAACCGGGTATTTAGTTTTGTGGGGGAGGGGGGGGGGGGGGGGGTGTGAGCTAGGTGCATGGCAACTGCTTTGCTCCCTTCCTGACGTTGACATTAATTTTTCCTTTTTCACTGTGTAGTCTCAATGTTGCATACATGGTAACCGTGCGCGTAGCCTCAATATCTACGTACACGGTAATCGGCAACCGGGCGTGTAGTCTCAATGTCACATACACATGTACATGGTAACCGGACGATTAGCCTCAATATCTACACGGTAACCGGCAACCGGGCACCTCTAATTATCTACGAACACGGTAACCGGGTATTTTGTTTCGTGGGGGGTGGCGCTTGAGCTAGGTGCACGGTAACTGCTTCGCTCCCTTCAAGACCTTGACCTTTTTCCTATTTTCTTTTTCACTCCGCTTTTTGGGTTTGTGAGTGGGCGGAATGTAATCCCACAAATGATCCCGATCTACCCCCTGTCATCTTTCCCAAGGGAGAGCAAAATGCAGTGACACTGAAAACCTACGAATCAGGAACAGAAAGCTATAATATAGATGTTTACAAAACATGTAATAATATCACGAGAGAGAGAGAACGAGACTTAGAAAACAGAGAGAGGGAGAGGGAGAGGAAGAGAGAGAGAGAGAGAGAGAGAGAGAGAGAGAGAGAGAGAGAGAGAGAGAGAGAGAGAGAGAGAGTAAAAAAGTATGCACTTGATGAGGTCATACCTCTCTTAAAACAAAGGACAATGAAACAAACGTACTATCACCCATCCAATGAAACGCGGACCTTTTAGTTAAAAAACACGGCTTACTAGGTTTGAGCCATGACGGATCCCAATTCCATACAGGGCTTGCACCAATGCATGCTTTTCCGTAGCAGGAAGCTCTAGTAATAATCAAAATTCTAAATATACTAAAATTTGCTTCCATTCCAAGTTCAGTTTTTGTCATCCGGTGTTGCCTTCAATCCCACTCCTCTCCCCGGCTGTACCTTTTAAAAAAATCGATAATCCCCCCATTCCGGAGCCCTATACTTCGCACAGCGCACACTTTGAATGAACTTTGGACCGGTGACCCCAACGATCACTGGTACTCACAATGTGATGCGGAGGTACAGGCTCACTGACCGGTCACGATTTCGAGCCCGACAAGACGCCTGTATAGCTTTCTTTTTTTTCCGCAAGTGAAAGCAAAGGACAATGATTTATTTTCATGGCGACACAGCGTTTGTATGCACAACCTGTATGTTACAAATGTTGCGTTAATCAGACTGCTACCGGCAAATTTCTGGGTGGTAACAAAAGCGAAAGTAGATCGAGCTTCGGTACCACGCATTCACTTACGCTTGCTGCCAAAGTGCCCTGTTCATAACTAAAACTATCTTTTGTTTTCGTAAGAGTTGCAACACAATAAGTTCATATAAGTGCCGAAGATTAGAGGTGTTAGTGTTACAAGAGAGTAACAAACACAAAAACAAGAAAGAAAAAACATTTTTTGAATAGGAGAGAAGGAGCAGACCACACCACAGTACCCACCAACCACCCACTTATACGATAGAAGTGACTATCTTTACACACACCACACTTACAATCACACACAAAAATACATAAACACAGA
>NW_004797665.1:525689-527857 GCF_000002075.1 Aplysia californica
AAGCTTCAGAAGAAAACATATTTTTCCATGAGTAGTGGTTGATTTAAAAAGTCCTCATGCAAACACCCCCACCTTTTGGCAAAAGCTCAGGTGCACGGTAACTGCTTCGCTCCCTTCAAGAACTTGACCTCCCCCTATCCCCGAGTGCGTCTTTTAAAAAAATCAATAATCTCCCCCATTCGTGAGTCCTGTAGGCCTACTTCGAAGCGCTCAGAAGGCGCGCAGGTTCATTGACCGGTCACAATGGCGAGCCCGACAAGACGCTTGTATACTTTCTTTTCTTTATGTTGCCCCCATAAGTGACGACACAGTGACAAATATTGATTTATTTTCATGGCGACACCAGGTTTGTAATGCCGAACCTGTATGTCACAATAATTGTTGCGTTATCAGACATTAACCTACAAATTTCTGGGTGGTAACGAAAGCAAACGTAAAGGCTTACTGGACGCTCTGTTATGAAATTTAGGCTAGTGGGTATCATGCTGGACTATTGAGCGGTTGACCCTAGTGCGCCCTCTTCGAAAAAGCGCGAACTTTGCGAACTGAGTTAGACCTACTCTACTTGTGTGAAAAAGAATAAAAGTGACATTCTTTTTGGCTGAGTGAACTATCTCTTGGACCTTCCGGTTACACGGGGTGCACACTACGGACGGGATCGGCCGATCGCCTGACTCGATCGCCTCAAAAACAAACGTGTTTGTTTTCAGTTTGGAAGTGGCTATTCTCATTCGGGGTGAAAATAGAAATACGATCGACCTCTCACCCCGGGTGAGACTTGCGATTGTAGGCTATTCTCACCTGGTTTGAAACAAGACCTGTTTTTCCTAATTTCGATGTGGATGATCAAATTGATATATTTAAGCCAAGAAAAAATTACGTTATAGCACAAAAGTAAGCTAATTTGATCGTCTTCAAAGATGCTATGGCTATTTCACTGTTCGAATCGAGCCGAACTGCGCGGGTCGCCATTTTGTTTTGCCCGGAAGTTCTCGCAAGATCTACTCCTCCCCTCTCTCTCTCTGTCTCTTTCTGAATACTGTCTATCGATGTGGACGATCAAATTGACCAAAACAAAGTTTAAAAATGATGTTAAAACACAAAAGTAAATTAATTTGGTTGTCTACAAAGATGCTACGGCTATTTAACTTTTCGAATCGAGCTGAACTACGCGGGTCACCATTTTGTTTTGACCGGAAGTTCTCGCGCTACTCCTTTCTCTCTCTCTCTCTCCACTGCCCACAGACAAAATTGTACGCTTTTAGTAGGCTACAGTTGTAATGGAACGTTTGTTCACGGCACAGAAATCTACAATTTTTCTGTTATCACAGTGTAGAATTCTGTGGTTTAGGGTGAACGCAAAATTTGTTGGCCTAGATCTAGGCTATAACGGTGAACGCGCACCGGGTGAGAATAGCCAAAAGACTCGCCTGCACTATTCTCACCCCGGGTGAGAATAGAGGTGGCCTTTCAGTTTCAGGCGATCGAGTCGGGCGATTGGCCCAATCCAGCCATAGTGGGCACCCCGTATTACCGTGTATGTAGATACTGAGACTACGTGCCCGGTTACCGTGTACGTAGACATTCCGTCTAGGAAATAACAAAGGGAAGTGACTTTGTGAGAGGAACAGACTTAAATGTACAGTGTGACATAGATCTAGATCTAGATCTAGATCTAGTTTTGAGGCACTGCGTCACCGATCTCGCGTAAATAACATGATGCGAAGAGGGGCCAGCTGACGAGTGAAATATCTCTCACTGGTCATCTCCAATTAAACACGAGAAAGAAAGCAATTGCCGATTTCGTCACCTTCGAATTCGTTGCAATGGCAAACATAGTCAATAATGTATCGATAAAAGGTCATTCTAAATAATACTTTCTAATACCGGCTTACGCTTTTCACTACTTTCACGAAGGGAGGGAATAGATCTAGGCTTTGCAGCTTAACCAACTTTACTTCAGATTGATTTGATTACAGAAGGAAAGCAAGTCTTCAAGCTTTATGAAGGTGACAAAAAGTTAAATCAACACACCTGAAACTTGAGAAAGTCATCGCACGGCAGATATTGTTGTCCATTGGGCGCAGCCATCTTTATTTGAACCGAGGTGACCTTTGTGACTTTATGACCTTAACCTTTGCACCGCAGCAGCTGTAGATCTATCTAAA
>NW_004797665.1:527957-528758 GCF_000002075.1 Aplysia californica
CCTGCACTATTCTCACCCCGGGTGAGAATAGAGGTGGCCTTTCAGTTTCAGGCGATCGAGTCGGGCGATTGGCCCAATCCAGCCATAGTGGGCACCCCGTATTACCGTGTATGTAGATACTGAGACTACGTGCCCGGTTACCGTGTACGTAGACATTCCGTCTAGGAAATAACAAAGGGAAGTGACTTTGTGAGAGGAACAGACTTAAATGTACAGTGTGACATAGATCTAGATCTAGATCTAGATCTAGTTTTGAGGCACTGCGTCACCGATCTCGCGTAAATAACATGATGCGAAGAGGGGCCAGCTGACGAGTGAAATATCTCTCACTGGTCATCTCCAATTAAACACGAGAAAGAAAGCAATTGCCGATTTCGTCACCTTCGAATTCGTTGCAATGGCAAACATAGTCAATAATGTATCGATAAAAGGTCATTCTAAATAATACTTTCTAATACCGGCTTACGCTTTTCACTACTTTCACGAAGGGAGGGAATAGATCTAGGCTTTGCAGCTTAACCAACTTTACTTCAGATTGATTTGATTACAGAAGGAAAGCAAGTCTTCAAGCTTTATGAAGGTGACAAAAAGTTAAATCAACACACCTGAAACTTGAGAAAGTCATCGCACGGCAGATATTGTTGTCCATTGGGCGCAGCCATCTTTATTTGAACCGAGGTGACCTTTGTGACTTTATGACCTTAACCTTTGCACCGCAGCAGCTGTAGATCTATCTAAACCACAGAATTCTACACTTATAGAAGCGGAACTCCCTCTTCGCGATCGCCGATTCGCTGTGAG
>NW_004797665.1:532250-533543 GCF_000002075.1 Aplysia californica
AAAGGAAAACGTGGTTTTGAGTTCACCCTTGGAACAGTCATACATTTTTTAAAGGGCCCTTTGCCAAACTGCTTCCCAAGATTTTAAAACTATTGTCGTATAAGCTCGGGCAGTTTTAATGAACTTTTACGTCTCGTAGGACCCTCAATTACGTATCGGAACACCAAATGGAGGAGAAGCATTTCAGCAGAGGAAAGACAGTTTGTGAAGAAAGACTTCTCAGTGTAGTTCATTTATTATAAACGGTAGATGATGATTTCATCTGTGAACACGGATTAACAGGGACAATGAATGATACAGGTTTAACATAACATTAAATAATATGGGGTACACCACATAACGTACAGAGAACATGAACTAATATCAGATAACAAATAACCATACATCCCCCCAAGTTCATGGCATGTTCAGATCTTTCCTAACCCTCTTTGGTTTTCTCCCCCCCCCTGCTCCTGAGGTTTGACCGCTTCCTGTAACCCCTCTTTATTGTGTAGGAGAAGGCGTTTCGGGGCTGCGGGAAGACTTTTCTTTGCCTCCTGAGGTGCCAGGTGCCTCTGGGGGTTGAGGCAGAGGGGAAGGGCTTGGGGCAATCCTTTGCTCCTCATTGACTGGCTCAGTCGCAAACTCATGTCCCTATATGGATCTCCTCCTCCAAAGGCAGAGTAACCTCAAAGTCATTTGGGCTGTTACGTGCCGGTGCCGGTGGTATGGTCGAAGTGGCAGGTTGGAACTGGCGAAGGAAGCGCCGTTTTCTTGACGTCAGCCGTCCTGAGCCATCAATCTTGACAACGTATTGGTCATTGGGGCCGGTTTCGTCAACCAATCCTGTTCGGTCCCATCTTTTAGGGCTATTGCCAGTCTGGTTCTGGACAAAACATCTGTCCCCAGTGGACATCTTGGGCAGGTTTTTTGAGTGCTCGTTGAGCTTCTCAGATGTTTTCACGAACCTTGTCCGTAGCGCAGTTTCCTTGGCAGCCCATGCCTCTCTCCAAATGGGCTGTATGGCTTTATTACAGAACTTTTCAAGCCTATTCACAAAAGAGAACATGTCTCTGATCGGACCCCGAAGACAATCTCAGCAGGTGAAAACTTGCAATCAGGGACTGGGGTGTTCCTAAGTTGCAGAAGGGCTTTCAAGAATTTGTCGCTGTTGAGACTTCCGGAGGGGTTGATGTTGGATCTGAGAAGGCGCTTGGCAGATTTGACAGCTACCTCAGCACACCCATTGGATTGTGGGTGGTATGCGGACGATTTCCTATGGTGTACACCCCATATGGACAGGACATTTTTTGT
>NW_004797665.1:534060-535773 GCF_000002075.1 Aplysia californica
ATGGTATGACAACTCTATCTCTGTAGAGGATGACACCATCCAAGACATATAGGGACTCGCGATACCTCGCGTACTCACTCAATTCTGGCCTGTCTTCCCATTTTCGATCATTTGATGATATAAGGGCACTGAGTAGGGTTGAGAGTACACTGTCCTTTTGGGTTTCTGTGACTATACGGTTCCACGATATGGTTGTCACATCTACCACACCATTGCTGATGGATGCTGCGATCATGCTTTCTGACATGTCTGCAATGGAGAGTGTGTAGTTCGCGTGTGGTGAGGGGTATCTTGACATTGCATCAGCAACGCTGTTTGTGACCCCTGGCATGTGCTCGATGCGGAAGTGCCACGGTAACGTTCGATGCTTCAAACGAAAGAGCCGTGTGTTTGATATCTCATCCAACGTCCTGTCCCCAAAGATTTTCTTCAAGGGTTTGTGGTCTGTGACTATCAACAAGTCCTGGCAGCCTTGGGTGAAATACCTGGTCTGCTCCAGACCCCATGCTATTGCTAGCGCTTCACCTTCTATTGCTGCATAACGTTGTTCATAACCATTCAAGAAGCGTGATCCTGCTAGGGTGATTCTCCATCCCTCAGTGCAACAGTCCGGTATGGCAGACTCACAGGTGCAATGTTTCTGTAGAAGGACGTAGCCGATACCTTCCTTTGACCAGTCTGGCCGAAGGCATGTGGGTCTTTTAATGTAAAAAATGTCCACACCTTTGTGGATTGCATCGATGATCATTTCTTTGGATTCCTCAAATGCCCATGTCCAGGATAGGGGACCAGAAAAACGTGTATTTGGGACTTACAAAAAGGTCGGAAGAGCTTCAGTGCATCTCTAAGCTGGGCGTCATTGGCAACCTGATTGATCAGCCCAAACCAACTGCAGATATCCGTTGTGCTTGTAGGGGTGGGAAAGGACTTGATTGCATCAAGGTACTTTGGCAGCGGGATGATTTTGTCTTCTGATATCCTGAATCCGGCGAAGTCAACCTCTCTTTGTGCAAACTGGAACTTGTCTGGGTTGAGGACTATGCCAGCTGCTCCACATGTTGATAGGAGATCAATGGTCCTCCACCAATGTGCTTCAAGGTTTTCGTCATAGTGACATGTGTCATCTACGCATCGCTCCTTTCTCTCGAAGTTTGACAGGATGGCATCAAACCGTCTGTTGTATCCACCCCCTGAAGAAAGGAAACCCTGTGGTGCGCGAGTGTACCTCCATCTCCCGAATGGGGTTATGAAAGTAGTGAGGTGTCTGTCATCTTCTCTTAGTGGCACACTGTGGTAGCCATTTCAAGCATCAGTGACAGACTTCCATGTCTTACCAGGGATGCGCCTCGCAAGGGGAAAAGGGGCTTCTGCTGAAAAGGTTTCTCGTTTGCAGAATTTATTGAGAGGTGAGAGATCGACTGTTCTCCTTGGGCTGCCATCGTGTTTCCTTGTGACTACCATGCGGTGGCACCAAGTAACTGGCACTCCGAAGGGGACCTTCTCTATTACCCCAAAGCTTCATCCCGCACCATATATTTATGGACCTGCTCTTGCCAGTGAAGGGGTATGGGTGCTGCAGTGTGGCAGGCTTTGGGTTTGGCAGTCTCCTCAACATGTATTTCTACAGGGGGTCCTGTCATGCAAGGCAAGGGCCTGTGAGGGCATGTGTTGAAGGTGGACCTACTGTACCTCTCCAGCAGCCAATCACGCATC
>NW_004797665.1:536861-549645 GCF_000002075.1 Aplysia californica
CCTCCTCCTCTACCCCGAAGTCAATTTTGGGACGGTCGAGTTTTGGTTGAGGTGGTGCAGGAGGGTGGGCAGTTGGAGTGTGTGTGTGTGTGAGGGCATGTATATTGAGCAGTGCCGCCACCAATGGGGCGTCTCCTTCACCGGTTTCATAGTTACAGCATGGGAAGGGCATATGACCATGTTGACGAGTTGTGGGTTGAAGACTGCTGGGAGATCAATTGCTTTCAAAATTTCTCATAAGGCTGACACCGTCATGAAGAACGCTAGTGTGGCTGCTCTCAAAGCGATGAAATCATCATGAAGAAAGACTTCTCAGTGTAGTTCATTTATTATAAACGGTAGATGATGATTTCATCTCTGAACACGGATTAACAGGGACAATGAATGATACAGGTACAACATAACATGAAATAATATGGGGTACACCACATAACGTAGAGAGAACATGAACTTATTTCATATAACAAATAACCATACAGTTTGGTTGCCTGTGTGTGTTGTGTGTCAGTTTAGTCAGTTTGGTGTGTAAAACAGGAGATTTGAGCAACAGTTGCGTTGCCGGAAAGTTGTGACTAAACCCAAACTTTTTAGTCTCCAAAAACCAGAGTTGCTCTTGCCCAAATGTAAACATTGAAATAGATAAGCACCGCGCGCACATGCAATTCGGGTTTTCGGAGACTGAAAAGTTTGTGTTTTGTCAACAACTTTCTGGCAACGCAACTGTTGCTCAAATCTCCTGTGTTCACATACCAAACTGACACACAGCGCGCACAGTCAACCAAACTGTCTCCAGAATCGACAAGGCCCCGCCACTCGCAATACATTATGTTTTCACCCAGCACAACAGAGGTGCACACACTACATTGTTTCACTTCCACAAGAAAAGAAAAGTATAGCGATCCAACTTGGATGGACAAATTTATTTCTATCCTTGAAAAGAAGCCTGTCCTCTTCTACAAGACCTCAGATGAGTATGCTGACATGGATAAGAACGTTTGACAAAATGCCCTTTCAAGAAATTTCTGAGCGGTCAAAGGGTGAACCCAAACCACTTTTTTCGTTTCTTTTTCTTAGTGCAATCATAAGAACACAGACAACAACTGCGTCGTGGAAGTCCATGGCGTCAAATGATGAAGTTAGTAATGATGGTAACCTACAGTTGCCTGGCTGTTGCTTAGCTCTGTGCGCGCGGTGTATAAAATAAGTTGCCAGGAGATAACAACTGTTGCGCAACTAAAATTGCCCTGTGAGCGCCTAGCCTAAGATGAGATGCCTAAAGACAGTGCAACAGCCAGGCAACAGTAAGCTATCATCATTACTGACTTCCTCATTTTCGCCATGGACTTCCACGACGCAGTTGTTGTCTGTGCTTTTGTGATTGCACTAAGAAGAAAAGTTGTGTGCTCATGCCATAATATCGTCGGCCTGGTGATAAAAGCGACAAACACACAAAATATTTAAAAAATATTTTATTGGCCCTATCGATAGTAAATTGTCCTTTTCATATGCTCACTCAAAGACAGATCTGAATTTTGTCTAGAAATGTCTTTAAAACATTAGAAATAAAACCGTATAACCCGGCACCCATCGGATTTTAGCCCGATAATTCCGACTATCCCACCTGCGAGGGACGGAATGAGGGTTGGCTGTTTTTATCGCGCTAACAATGAGGGGCCACTTGCTACGTTACCGACTAACCCCGGCTTTGACTCCTCTCCAGACTTCGTTTGACATCAGATTCAGACCTGTAAAAGTCTAGAATTTGCTCAAATAACCGTGGGAGCTCTACAAAAAGGAATATTTGTGTAATATTTCTTGTTGGTTTCATTGGGGAGTTATATAGATCTGGTTGTTTTCTCTTTTTTCTTCGTTTTAATGCTGCTGATAATGTTATTAAAGACTAAAACTCCCCACTGTTCCCACAGAACTGTTTATCTCGTGGCAATTCCGGTATTTGAAATGCATCTTTATGGGTTTTGTTTTATATGAAACTATGTTTTCTGTCTGCGTGTTTTTCTTTGTCTTTGTACTCGAAATTCACCGATTGTGAAGGCATTTTCCCCTATTCGGACTACTGTCTCTTCTCTTAATCATTTTTCCTTCACAATTGAATGGACGAAGTAGATAGCATTTCCTCCTTTACTAATTCACTCAAAAAAAAAAATAATTGTGGGACCAGTCCAGCACACCGGCTGCCCCCAACGAACGTTGTTTTTTGAAGCGCTTTTTCTTTTTTTTTCATTTGCTGTGTTTATTGCAGACTTTACCTTCTGAAACATCATTCGACTTTCTTTGAAAGTTCATTTCATTTGTGTTTTGAGTAGATTATTTTCTCAGTGTCATAACCTAATGCTTTATCTTTATATCAAACTGTAGCTTACATAACGCTATAACATTTAATAAGATGATGCCCCTCTTGCTGCGACAACTCTTACCCTCAGCGCAGTGGAAAGTGATCAAAGGGACCAGGCTAATGTCACATCAGCTGATAATACAACAGTTATGTCACCTTTGATCTCTGCGAAAAGGACACGGTATGAAAACATTTGGAAGGGTAACAAAAGGAAGAGGTTGAAAGAACTGGGGATGCCTCTACACATGTCAAGGCACGAAGCGAGCAGGGTGTGAACTTGGCGTCCTTTGCAGTTGTAAACTGGTTGGTACAAAATGCAATGACATCACTGGTCACTCGCTTGGAAAGAAAAGAGAGCCTACGTATATGCCACGATAAACATGATAGACAAAAAGAGATCTTACACAGCAAGGGAAAACCCAAGGAGAAATTACAGCCTTCAATACCACTTACAAGAGTCAATGGTCAAAGAACATCTGTTTGTTAAACAATCTTCGTGAACACCACAGGCCTGACCCACTGGTTTATTTAAAGTGTCTTCTCCGAAAAAAAACCCAAGAGGTCCAACCCCGTAGAACACATCACGCCCACCATGAGAGAGCCAAGGATGACAAGTTGTTCCATAAAGAGGAATTTTTTGACAAACTTTCGAAGATATCCTTCTGTCTACAGATGACAATCCAAAAAACGTCAGGTCTGCATCAAGTATACATGGAGAACTTTGCAGAGAGGGAGAAAGCCACATTGAGCTATCACGTGTTCTGCCAAAAGTTCAAGAAAAACAATTTGGATTTACTTTCAACCAAGAAAGACCAGTGCGACATTTGTACAAAGTTCAAATCTGGAAACCTCACAGAAACAGAACACACAGCTCAAATATGAATATGAGGAAAGCTGCAGCTAGACCAGAGAATGAAACGGACAGGGAGGCTCTGTGTGTCCTTTGTATGGAGATCCAGTACGTCCTTCTGGCCCCACCCCTAAAGACTTCCACCTTATATAAAACAAAACTGGCTGTACACAATGTTACGACTTAGGATCTTGCCACCAGAGACGCCAGATGATATGTCTGGTACGAAAGTGAAGTTGGTCTGGGCTTCAAAAGTTTTCATCATGTCTGACTCACTAACTGATATTGTAAGTGACTGACTTCAACCACTTCATCATCTGCTGTGATTGGTGCAACTACTAAAACAGAAAGCCACCCTGGTGAGTGCAATGGCCTCGCTGGCCAAAGAGCTTGACATCACAGTTGAGCAGAAATTCTCCCCAAGGGCCATACCCAAAAGGAAGTGGATTCAGTCCGAGGCACTATTGAGCGATCGCTAAAAAACGCACTGATGTACATCCCAATGGACTACGTGAACATCATGCTCAAAGCCAGACGCATCCCCAGGCCCTATGAAGTTATGTACCTAGACCACAGCTTTTTCAAAGATTTCGCTAAGGTCGGAGAGCACTAAACAATCCGTCCATGGAGAAAAGCAGGCGATCCTACTGTCACTGACTTGCAGGTATCAAAGTACACTCCTGTCTTTAAAATTCAGTACAAGCTGAACTTTGATGATGGATGGCAGGCGCTGCAAGGACCAAGAAAGCTGAACATCATGTGTACGACGGTTACTGCTGGACCTTTCTGCAAAGACAGATTGAAGATAACTGCCAACCAGTATAAACATCTACTGGAGTTGAAGGCCGTCGTACCACGATGCTACCACAATTACCATGAAACTTTGCCTCAGTAAGAAGTTTTGAAAGCGATCAAGCCAAATTCGATTATTGTAGAGTTTTTTCAAAACAATGGTAACTTTTGTCGTATTGCCTCGTTGTAGCCATAGGACACAGGGTGAGACAGACATGCTCTTCTATCGTCGAGAAAACTCAGTAAAGTAGTAGTTGTCAAGCCACGCACCTTGGAGAAAGCTGGCGCATTCTTTGGTACTCACAAAGTCTTTTTGTATAATAATAATATATCATTATGTAACCAACTTCTCCCAAACCATTGCTGAGGTAGCAGAGCTTTTGTGTGGCTTTCTGCTTTCATTTCTTTCTTAGTATTACTTTTTTCCCAGGCCTTTGAATGGCCACCCAGTGCCAATAGTACCGTGTCAGACACGGTCATAAATTCTAAAGGCCTACTGCTGCTGCTGCTGCTATTACTATTGTTTTTGTTGTTGTTGTAGTTGTTGTTTTTGTAGTTGTTGCTGTAGCTGCTCTACCTTACCCTTCCAAACTTCTGTTCTTCTACTTTAAATGTAATTAATATACCCATTGCTGTGTTCTGCTTCTTCTACTTCTTTTAAAGGTTCAACTTTGTGACTGCTGTTTTTGCCCGAATTGACTCCGTAGCACTGAAATGGCAGCAGCTGATAGTATGTCGGTAGCAATAATATAGTCCTCCTCCTCTTCGTTCTTCTTCTTCTTACTCCTCCTTCTCCTTCTTTTTTCTCCCTATTCTCCTCCTCCTCACCCTCTTCTTCTTCTTCCTCCTCCTCCTCCTCCTCCTCCTCCTCCTCCTCCTTCTCCTTCTTCTTCTTCTTCTTCTTCTTCTTCTTCTTCTTCTTCTTCTTCTTCTTCTTTTACTTCTCCTTTTTCTACAAACGATCTTGACGATTGAAGCAAGTGATCAAAATCAAATACATTACCGTCAAGTGTGGCTTGGCTGCACTCAACTAAACTCAAGGCCTGCAGTGGCTTCCTGATAAAACCGGTCAACCCACAAAATTGAGGGTTGGTCGGTTTTATCCAGGAAAATTTGAGCGACATAACCGTCTAACCCACACAGTTTCATTAAAAGCAATTTTTAAAGGAAAAAAAGGTCTACAGATCTTCGGTAAAGTGTTTTTATAGGTGTTTAGAGCAGTTATTCATCGTTAGACGCCTTTGTTTTGAAATAAAACAGTTTTTTCCTTCTGTAAAATTTACCTCGCTTGGGTTAGTTGGTTTTATCACAAGGCCGACGATATGCTAGTTAGTTAGTATAAAGGATACATTTTATGCTCTTGTCACGCCGTGGCAATGGGAACATATGACAAGGAAGGACAAGAATGAAGTACGTGACAAAGAGGCCCAAAGTTATGAAACCAACTTCAACACTTTAATGGACGATGAAGCTCAAAAAATGTTATTGCAGCTTACATAGTTTCACAAAACGGTAAAACAGGGAATTGCTAAACTACAGAGCACAATGGAAGTTAAAATTTTGTAACGGAAAATCATTGCAGGGTAAAAATCTCAGAAGCTGGTCCCTCTCCGACTGGTAGCTGACGGCGTACTACTTCTGTAAAATGCATTCTCGTAGAATTCATTGGGTCTACAGGAGATGCGGTGGAAGTGTAGTCGGCATATTGCCAATTCGCGGTCGGGCCGAAACATTCTCATTGAGTAGGCTTCCATCTGTGGGTAGTGCTGATACAGTGGAACTGGGATTCAACAAGGTTGCCGGGCCTGACCAAAAATCTCGTTGAATCCGAGTGTTCGTTAAAGCAAATATGAGGTTTTGTGTAGATAATTACAGGCACCGAGCACGTAATGTATAAAGAGATGTAACAAGTGGTGCCTGAAATGCCTGCATATTATGAGCTATGCAAAGAAGACCATATGCGTTCAAATGCTCGCCTGTGTCATCTCGATTGCTTGCCAATTTGCCAAAAAGATGTGTTGCTGTGTAGAGCCTGGTGTACTACAACTATTAAATTTGATTCAATAGACCAGTGCACAGTTCATTACGTAGATCTACGTCAAGACTAGCTTATCATTGTAATTTGTAATACTGATCAGTTGCCTGGGGAAAAACACTGTGACGCGTTTGTATCTGCGACGTTCCACGCCCGGACCGATGATGCCCCCCCCCCACCCCCCACGACACGCACTCACAGTCACACGTGTGCAGGCTGCATATCCGACCCTGACACACGCTAGAGCAGACACGTGCGCGTGCCAACAACGCATGTGTTGATGTGAAAGAAGTCCGCTGATTGGTCGCATTCAATCGGCTATGTGAATGCTGGTGCAATGGGTGGTTTCCGGGAAGAGATAAAGTTCGTTGTAGGAGAAAACTTAAGTGCTCGTTAAATCCAGGTTATTTTTATTGATTTTATAGAAGGAACCCCCCCCCCCCCCCCCCTGAAATGACAGAAGTAGGGTAATGAAACTGGTAAATTATGACCATGCATTATATCTCTGAGCATTGCGTGTGTGTGTATGTGTTCTCAGGGGCGAAGCGTCTATATAATCAAATAATCACTGCTTCCCTTCCTAATTTTGAAACATTGTCGCTGTCAAATTCACCCATAAAGGGCGACAAAATATCAGAGGTCAGGTGTGCAAGTTGCGCACATTATAAAAAGATTCCTTGGTAGTCTTAAAATCAATTAGAGTAGGCTTCGGCAGCCACCTGGGGAAAATTCAAAATTAATTTTTACTAAACTGAAAATTTAACTTATCCCGCGTGCACCTTATGCAGTTACAAGCGCCGTAAACTGCTAACAAACCAAAAAAAGAGCACACATGTATTATAATGACACTTCTGGGCTTTCGTTAAATTCGTGCCCGCTGGATACTCAAATTTAATAACTGAGAAACATAAAAGAGAGAGTGCGTGAAATGTGCCACATAATTGCTTGTTATGTTTGAACCCCATGGGCCTAGCGACTCACAGACATTGTCCTAGGAGGGAAATCACGGATTCTAATTTTAATAATTACATCAAAACAGCTAAATTCTAATAGCATATTATGGATAGATGCGACAAGAGACAGGCCTGTCTTTTTGCGCCCAGAATTTCAAAACAAAAACTTGATTTTTGCGGTGTATTTCAGTCACAGTGGCCCCTTTTTGATTGGTATCATGCAACATAAAGGCGTTTATATAACTCTTTCTTCCTGTGTGCAAAATGCACTGCCCCGTTGAACAATTGCCGTCGATGAGCACAGACCTGATTTGAATTCCGTGCACGTTTTCCTCCGCAACGAAGCAGCAAGCAACCCTAAGAGCAAGGGCCACAACTCTGAGAATATAAGCGCAAGCGGTACGTCTCATTACTCCATAGTCCACACCTATAGTGTGGTCAAAAATTCGCGGCGCAACTTATAGTCAAATATCCCCTCAACTATGAAACATAGGTTGTCCAATTTTTTGCACAATGTCTTGTATCAATTTTTCTTAACAGATCAACATTAATTTGTAAACACCTGCTAGAAAAGTCCTTAATGAATTAAATACTAATTTAAAAAATCCAGGTGGGTGGTTTCTACAGATTTTTAAAGGTTTACAGCTAGGGCAATATTGCTTTTAATGGCAAATCCGTGATGTATTTCTAATCGGGACATTGAATGCTTGTTTTGAAAACCACAAGTGCAAAAAAATGTGTTCCCTCAAAGAGGTTATAATAGTACTAGAGGTCTCAACTGTGATATAACTCACGTGGACTCACTATGGCTGTGCGGACCCACTCAGCTCGCTTTGTCGTCATTTTTTTTAGAGGATTAGACATAGCGCTGTCCCCCTGCACGTCCCAGGCAACGCCTAGGTCTTTATAGAGTTTGAAGTTCAATTCATTTTTATTTTAGGCTTTCTTTTTGTTTGATGTTGTTGTTTAACCAGATAACATACACGCATACACAATACCGCACCTGCTGACTTATTCTGGGAAACAAAAATGCACTTAAATGCAGGCTACAAATGAAAGGATAGATACTTACTTACTAATATTTTTTCATCCTCTGTTGCCGTTAAGCGTCGAAAGGAGATGCAGTTTTCTGTGGTAGGCCAGCTTCGCAGCTCTTTCCGTTGTGGTATTATGTTTTCTCAGGGTTTCCTTGACATCCTCGATCCACCCTTTGCGTGGCCTTCCTCTTCCTTTATAGTCTAGTCTTGTAGGCTCTCGAGGCTGGTTGGCCAGGTGACATACGTAACAGGTGGCGAAACCATTTTACTCTTTGTCTTTTTATGTAATGCAGGCAGGACTCAATGCCGATAGCTGTTCTTTCTTCTTCATTTCTCAGCCTGTCTCGTCTTGTGATGTTAAGGGTTTTGCGGAGACATTTAATTTCGCATGAGGTGATTTTGCTTTCATGGGTTTTACTTAATGTCCGGGTCTGGCACTGGTAGCATAAAGTTGGTATATATATATTGAGATGATAAGCTGTCTCTTTTAGTCCATGGAGATATTTGAGTGAGATAGGAGGGGTATAAGCTGGTAGGTTCCAGCAGTGGCTTTTTGGGTTGGCATTTCTATTTCTCTGTCTATGGACATTTTTTCAGAAAAAGTAATGCCAAAATATTTTAACTCCTACACCTGTTCCAGTTGTTTATTAATGACATGGATGTTCAGGGGACTACGGTTTCGGTTCACTTCCATAACTACTGTTTTTGATGAGTTAATTTTCATGTTAAATTTTTCCCAGCTGTTGTTAAGTTTGGAAGTGTGACTTTGGAGGCTTTGTTGGTTTGGTTGAATAAGACATTGGTCGTCGGCGAATAGAAGTTCATTTAGGCTTTCTGGGCTTTGGTATGCGTCTTGCGTTACTGTGTCCACATATATTATAAACAGGCGGGGAGATAGAACGCATCCCTGTCGTACTCCAGATCTTACTTTGAACCAGTCTGTATTGCCTTCCTTCGTTCTTACATAGCTTTTGCTGTTGGGGTAGAGAGCATATCTAACATTTGTCCTCTGACGTCATACTTTTCGAGTGTCTTCCAGAGTTTTGCAAGGTTTACTCTGTCAAACACCTTTTCCTGGTCTATAAAGACGATGTTGGATTCTTTGTAGTGTTCGATTGTTTTCTCGCATTTCTGTCTTAATCCGTGCATCCTCTTCCCTTTCGGAATCCAACCTGAGCTTTGCTCAGATTTCTCTCTACAATAGGTCTTATCCGCTGTTCTAGTATCTTTGTGTATATTTTCCCCGTGTGACTTAATAAAGAGATGCCTCTGTGCATGGTGCTGTCCCGTTTGTTACCTTTCTTTTTCCATAGTGGGATCAATATGGCTTTCTGCCAGTCTTGTGGGCATTTCCTTTGCTCCCAGGCTCTATTGAAACTTCTCCTAAGCCACAGTACGCTGGTGTTTCCACAAGCTCTTATGGCTTCCACTGTGATGTCATCTGGTTTTGGGGCTTTGTTCCTGGGGCTGGTTTTGAGTGTTTTTTTTTTCGATTTCACTATGAAGTATGGATAGTTCTGTATGTTCCCCATATAATGGATGGAACTCTTCTTATTGTCCGTGGCTAACGTCTGGACTGAGTAGTTCTTGGAAGTAATTTTCCCATCTTTTCTTAATGGCATGCTTGCTGAGAATGGCATTACCATCTTTATCGTTTATAACAGATAGATATCATCATCATCCAGAGCCAGATCTGCGACAGACATCGGCGATCATGATTTTCCATTCATTCCTTTGCTCGGATGCTCCTCAGAAAAGCTACGTTTCCCTGATCTTTCCCTGTTACCCATTTGTTTAGGTTCCCTAAGTATGTTGTTCTGGGCCTACCCCTGCCTCGCTTGCCTTCAATTTTGCCAGTGAGAGCTAGATGTTCAAGACCCTTATGTCTATTCAGGTGTCCCAAAAACTGCATTTGTCGTTTCCTGATTGTTTTTAACATTGAGCGTCCCACGTGGGCTTCATCAAGCACTACCTCATTTGATTTCTTTTCCTTCCACGATACTCTTAGCAGTCTCCTAAGAAACCACATTTCTGTTGCCTTTATTTTATTTTCACTGTCTTTAGTGATTGTCCAGCATTCACAGCCATATAGAAGGGTTGACCAAACATAGCATTTCAGGACTTTCATTTTGGTGTTCGTTGATATGTTTCTATTTTTCAGGATTGGGCTCATTTTATTGAAACTAGCCTTAGCCATTGCAGTTCTCCTTTTTACTTCTGCGGAAGATTTGGCATCAGATATTATCATATATCCTAGATATTTAAACTGTTGGACTTGTTTGATCTTTTCATCTTTGCTAATGAGATTACAACTAGGATTTGCTGCTTTTTTGGATATTACCGTGCATTCTGTTTTCTTTACATTCAACAATAATCCTTTACGTTTACTTTCTTTTACAACAGTATCTAGAAGCATTTGAAGGTCCTTTTCGGAGCCTGCTATTAAATCCGTGTCATCTGCATACCTGATGTTATTAATATTTTCTCCATTAACGTTGAGGCCTGGACATTCTTCTATGTTTCTAAGGATTCTTTCACTGTACATGTTAAAGAGGTCTTGTGACATAACACATCCTTGCCTCACTCATCGCCTAATCTGCTTATATTCACTGTATTCTCCATTAATTCGTACAGCAGCGAGATAGATATAATAATCAATATAACGAATTGTTTATTTTTCCCGGGTGTGGCGGGGAAAGGGCGGAGGGAGACAAAATGAGTAATTGAGTTTGTTAAGGAAAATTTCATACTTACAAAATGGATGGCTTTTATGTCATGCTGTCTACACTAACCTTCTACTTATGCAAAACCTAAGTCTTCTTAGTGCATGAAGGGGGTTAAGACTGGGTTAATTATTTGTTACATTAATTCGTTTTTGTATCAAAATGAGCAATGAATTGTAGGCTGGGCTACTGTAAACCACTTATTGTGTAGATCTTGTGCGAACACCCAAAGAGCATCGTTTGATATCGGCCACAAATGATTATACACAGACACAATCTTTTAAATACTGTACAGCATTTAGATAAATAGCCGGTTTATCTTTAACGTTCACAATAATTTTTTTTAAAAATTGGCGTTGATCGACAATGGGGTTCGGCTACACAACACCTCATATTCCACGAACCCCTGCGGCTGCTGTTGCACATGCTGTTTTGCTTCGGTTCCACAAATGAGCCAGAATATTACGCCTGTCTTATTGGTGGGTAGTTACCCTGGTTGGCTACTTTATATCCTCTCATCTCAACAACATCGACAGTGGTTCTTTTCCGTCTCATTCCTGATTCCAGAAGGCTGATACGACCACCTTGTTGTGGTCAGCAATATCTAGATATTCTGTTTGAGCGACGCTCAGTAAAAGATTCCAATAAAATTATAGTTTTTTATTTTATTTTGACAAGTGATCATCAAGTCCATTTCTTTCATTTTTTTCTGAATTTTACTCTCCTATTTTGTCTCACCGTGTAAAAGGCCCTATTTGCATTATTTGGAGATTATCTAGCTCATTTAAAGGTAAACAATCACAAAAATCCCTTTGAGTAAATTTAGCAATAGGCAAATCACATGAAAAACAAAAGAACGTCAAAAGACTTCTCAGAGTATCATTATCCGTGACTAAAAAGTGTTGCTGTGCACCGACTTGCCTTTTATTACTCTCCGGAATGGCGACGCGCCCCTCAAGTTTGGCACTCTTGATGTCACAGCTAAGACCTCTAGTTCTATTTATAATCTCTTAGGCTCACTATAAGATCAATTACTTGTCACAAGTTTTGCCCCAAAAACTGTTATTGATGAGCTGTTACGTAGGCCATTAAATATTTTTATGTGTGAGAATCGGAAAGGGTTGTGATTTCAAGTATTTTATATACATTTATGAAGAAAAGTTGTTTAGTCTAGCCCCAATTAATTGTTGTGAGAAAATATGATTAAGTTAAGACAAATTGATACAAACTGATGTGCAACGTATGGGTGATATTAATTCACCCTTTAAAGAGATATTATTTGAGGATAAGTCACGCCTCGAATTTCTGACAGCACAATGGCTTTCTGTGGCTTCTGATTATTTCCTTTTCCAAGAGTTAATCTTGCTTGACGAAAGTTGAGCGCATTCAAGATTAAAATTTAGCTAGAGTTGCAAATTCAGAACTGCAACGTGTACTGGAAGCTGACTACTCTGCTCACATGAGTTCCAAAAGTGAATATGGAGGCTGTTATCCTGCATAATATCTTACTACTAATGGAGCTAAGGCCAAATTTTACGAACAGTATATTCTCAAAAACTACCTAATGAACAAATATGAAACTTTGCCAGTACGCTGTCATATTCGATAATAATAATAATCGATACCGATCCGGCTTGACGTTGTAATCAATTCTAAAGAAATAAACTATTGCATTCTGGGTTACCAAGATGGCTGCCTCAATGTTCCTTACCGTTATCCCGATTTGTGTCTCACGTCTTGTTATGAATCAAACAATGATCTAGAGAACCCAACAAACACAACATACGCATAACTTGAAACGTAGTGTTGCACTATTGTATTTTCATTAAGATCAAAAGTGTAAGGAGAAAGCCCAGTTTAAGTTAAATTCAGTCCTTTTTGTAGCGATCCCCGTCATTTGCTTCGACATTGTATATTCACTGCGGAGTGCCGACTGCTCCAAAGGGTATTTTGTGTTTAGTTGTACAGTAAGTAGGTTTACGGGAATTCCCGGTTTCGGTCTCACGCATTTAGGAGGAGGAGGAGGAGGATTAGGAGGAGG
>NW_004797665.1:550252-552629 GCF_000002075.1 Aplysia californica
GGGGGGTGTCGTCGAAAGCGCAAAGAGTAGTCTAGCCTACCGAAGGGCTACTTAATGTATCGAGATAAATTGAGATCAAGAAGAATCGTGAAATGAAAGTAGAATCTAGATTTCGATAACCTACTGAATATTGAAAGTGGATTTTTCTTGCTGAGCATTATAGATTCTAAGATCTAGATCTAGGCTAGATCTATGTGAATCTTAGATTGAAATCAAGAATGATGAATGTATTTACCGTGGATTTTTTCCTGCAGTGAATAGATATAGAGTCTAGAACTCGGCTGTAGGTGAATCTAGATCGAGATCAAGAACCATGAAAGTATTCTTGAAAGTGGATTTTTTCTACGGTGATTAGATGTAGAAATCTAGGCCACCTGTGACGCCTGTCGGTTGTTCAAAATGTGAATTTCTAAACTTAGATCTATCTATGGGTCAAGGCTCCTTCTTTCAATTATTGGCCTAAGTCTTTATAATCCTTCGAGATCTAGGCTAGATCTAGAATCTAGATTAGGTTCTTCTCAGGAAGCAACAATTGGCATATAGGCCTAACTCTTTTTCAAAAAAGTGATTGAGCTGGAACTTTAGGAGAAAATGCCACGCTTTCGAAGAGGGGGAAGAAGTCTTACCCCTAGAGGTAGTCAAGAGGGGGTGCTACTTGGATAAATTCGAGGTAAAATATTTATGTTTTGTTTCTTTCCTGTTTTCAGTCTTTTTCCTCTTCCTTTCCTAATAATTCTTCATTATTATTCCGTTCGTAGAACGGATACTTTTATTACTAGTTATAATAATGGTCGAGAAGAATATTGCACGGAACTGAAAATTTCAGGATCATAGTTCATAATACGAGGGGCATACCAAAAGTTTTTAGCTGACTATGACGGAATAAACCTACAACGCTGAAATTTGGAATGAAAGCCAATAATCATCTTCCTAGAATACGTGTGAATTTGAGAGAATTTCGGATTATTGGTTTTAACACCAGTGCACTGTAAGTGAATCGGGGTATGTTGTTCTCTAGTTACAACATAACAATGGAGAAAATTGAGCACAGGGCAGTAATGAAGTTTTTGCTCTTGCAAGGCCAGCGACAACAGGATAATTTTAAGGAGATGCCGGCCGTATTTGGAACCGATTGCTCATTCTATGCTGTGATAAAATTTTGTAAAAAATTCAAATACTGATTCATGGACATTGAAGATGATCACCGCGATGGTCACCCAGTGATAGCAACAACAGAAGAGAATGTGTTGAAAAATCAAGAAACTAGTGTTGTCTGATAGGCGTGTGACAGACGAATGTTTGAGCAAAGAAACTATAGTCTTACCATTGGATCAGTTGGTCAGTTGGACGAATCTTAATGAGATTTGAATATGACCAAGGTTTCATCCAGATGGGTCCCTCGTTTCGTTTGTTGACCCCTCCTCAAAAAGTGCAACGTGTGGATTGTTGTCAAGAATTGCTTGATCTGTACGAAAAGGATTAAACTAAATTTTCTGAAAGACTTGTAACCATGGATGAGACTTGGGTCCACCACTACGATCCTGGGCTGACATGGGCCCACCACTACAATCATGGGTCTAAATCTGCATCAATGCAGTGGAAATGTCTCCAACACCAAAGAAGGCAAAGGTGCAGCCATCAAGTGAAAAAGTAATGCTATCAGTTTTTGGGGACCAAGAAGGAGTGATTATGACAGACTATCTTGAAAATAGACACACGATCACTGCAGACCATTATTTTAACCAGTTAAAAAATTACGAGCGGCTATAAAAGAAAAACGCAGAGAAAAGATCCGAAAAGGCATTTTGCTACTTCACGACAATGCGCCAGCACACACTTCAAGAAAAGCTTCAGAAACTGCGGGAGAAAGTGGCTCTGGAATTTTGCACAACCACGCTATTCACCAGATTTAGCCCCGTCCGACTTAATTCTATTCCCAAAACCGAAAAGGGTTTAACAGTAAGGTAATTTGAAAACGAGGATGGGGTCAAAGAAGCGGTAGAGGGCTGGTTTTCTGACAAAGAGAGGGTCTTCTATTCTCAAGGTCTTTTCAAGGTTATACACCAATTGTAAAATTTGTATAACTGTTAGAGGCGACTACATAGAGAAAGATCAAAGTTAGTACAAAATTTCAGCTTTCTACCTTTATTCCTTCATGGTTAGGTAAAAAAACATTTGATTTGCCCCTCGTATTATAGCTCTTTCCCAACTGCCATTCCTAGTTTTTGATCCACCTTCATTACACCTGTTGAGACGCAATAGCATGCCGTCAGTTGGTGAACATCTAGATAGTGAACAGTATTGAAATAAATGATAGTGAAGACACCTCAAACAACAACAACAGCAAAAACAAGAGCAGCAGCAGCAGCAGCAGCAG
>NW_004797665.1:554679-556431 GCF_000002075.1 Aplysia californica
AACAGGAAAGTTTGATGGAAAGAGAGGCAGAGGCAGACAGAGGGAAAAGATACTGGACAAGATGACAACATGGTTGGGAGCAGCAAGAACAACAGACACCATTGCTGCAGCGAAGGACAGGGTGAAGTGGAGGTCCATGGTCGCCCACGCCAGTCGGCAAGACACTGGATGATGATGATCATTTTGGAAGCTTGGTTTACGGTGATGAATAGCTAAAACGTTTAAATATATGAGTGCACACGTTTTGTCGCATTCTTGAAGGCTCAATTAACTTCATGCGAACTCATCTCAGTCTGGTCGACCTGTTCCTCCCAAACATCCCTTCCGGTCTCCATGGAACATACAGTATATTAGTTCCGTTGAAGGCTGCCATGAACACATTATATTTCTGTTAATTGTCACGGCCAAAAATGAAACAAAAAAGCATGAATAATAATTGCATTTGTATTGCGCATGCCCAACCTTTACAGCATGCATTGCAACTCTACGAACAGAGGGAAATAAACTTCACCGCGCTGGTAAGAGAAGGAACCCCCAATGCAGTTCATGTTTGCTGCCACGTACATGAAATAGTATGGCCTTGTCAGCAGTTTCTCGGGCCTCGCTAAAACTATTCTACAAGGCTCTGTGCAGGGAGGGCGAAGGAGAAGCAGACAGAAGAAGAGACGAGAGGATAACATCCGAGAATGGACAGCCATGGAGATGCCGAATACACTGAGGAAATCAGATAGTCGAGAGGAGTGGAGGATAGTTGTTGTCATCTGACAAATCTACGGGAGCAGAAGAAGTAGACATGTCTAGCCTGGTCATGAAGGAAGCTGCAGGTGTGGTGACCAGTGCATTGCTATTTTCATTGAAGAATGATATTGCAGTATTCTTTCGGGAATCTGATCAGCGTAGTATGAACACATGGAATAGCCACTCCACAACTATAAAACAGGTGAGAACTATCGGAGAAACTAAATGATGGTCAAATGATGCTGCCTTAAAGAAAATGTTCAGTTCATTTAGCGATCCAATCAGGACGCTTTTTTGTAGAAGATATGGCAACACCAAGGTCGTTTGCTGACTTCTCATTTTTCCACTCAGGAAACCCTGGTGAAGCCCCATCAAAAGCAATGGAAGAGCTACAGAAGTACATAATGAGGTTTGATGGTGGTGTCACAGCTGAAGAATTGTACAAGACTGCGTAGCCTCGGCGAACAACGGCAAGCACTGGAACAATCAGTTGGAGGATAGTGACAGTGACATAGAATCTTAACAGGACATGACCACCTAATCTTTCTCAGGTACCCGCGGCATACAAATCACGCAAAACATGCTTCTTTTGTTGTTGCAGGGTACTCCTCAATCTGAACCTTGTCACTGATACCTACACAAGGATTGGGCTTGTCTACAGGCTGCTAATAACCCTACCTGTGTCACAGGTTGTATTTGAACGGGTTTATTTTCCTTGAAGAGAATCAAACGTTCTCGCAGAAGTACAGTGGCACAGAAACTCACTCTCACTTACTCTCTCTCTCTCTCTCTCTCTTTCACTTACCCTGTCGCTTTCTCCCTCTCCCGATGAGCAAAAGAGCAACACATTGGTTGTGAATTTAGGGCCGGGCTGGATGAAAAAAGCCCGGGTCGGTTTTAAGACCGTGTCCACCCCTTGGTCCCACTCAGACAGAGACGAGAACTGGACTGACAACTCCTTTTTTGTTGTTGTTATTGTTGTTATTTTATTTTTTTATTTTTTTAAATTTTTTT
>NW_004797665.1:558503-562758 GCF_000002075.1 Aplysia californica
AGAGAGAGAGAGAGAGAGAGAGAGAGAGAGATTGAGTGAGAGAGAGAGGGGAGAGAGAGAGCGGGGGTGAGAGAAGGAGAAAGAGAGAGAGAGAGAGAGAGAGAGAGAGAGAGAGAGAGAGAGAGAGAGAGAGAGAGAGAGAGAGAGAGAGAGAGAGAGAGAGAGAGAGAGAGAGAGAGAGAGGATGCCAGAAAGCACTGCAGAGGGAGGTTGGTGAGAGTGACAGGGAGGGTGTCGTCGAAAGCGCCAAGAGTAGCCTACCGTAGGCCTACTTAATGTACTCATAGGTCAAAGTCAAAGGTTCTCCGGTTTACGCCCTGCGTGTAATTGTCGCATCATGTGTGTGTATGTCTAATATCTAGATCAAGATTTTAAAAAATCATGAAGGTATTGAAAGTAGATTTCTCCTGTAGTTGATTAAGCGCGCACACCGAAGGATGAGTGTATTTGTGCACAGTGTCTAGATGAGATCTAGATCCTGTATCTAGATCTAATTCGAGATCAAGAAGAATCATGAAATGAAAGTAGAATCCAGATCTGTGATATTTCGATAACCTATTGAATATTGAAAGTGGATTTTTTTTTGCGGTGCATTATAGATTCTAAGATCTAGATCTAGGGTAGATCTATGTGAATCTTAGATCGAGATCAAGAATGATGAAAGTATTGAACGTGGATTTTTTCCTGCTGTAAATAGATCTAGAGTCTAGAACTAGGCTATCGGTGAATCTAGATCGAAATCAAGACTCATGAAAGTATTCTTGAAAGTGGATTTTTCCTGCTGTGAATAGATCTAGAAATCTAGGCTATCCGTGACGCCTGTCGGTTGTTAAAAATGTGAATTTCCAAACTTAGATCTATCTATGGGCCTAGGCTCCTTTTTTCAATTATTGGCCTATGTCTTTATAATCCTTCGAGATCTAGGCTAGATTTAGAATCTAGATTAGGTTCTTCTCAGGAATCAACAATTGGCATGTAGGCCTAACTCTTTTTAAAAAAAAGTGATTGAGCTTTAACTTTAGGAGAAAATGCCGCGCCTTCGAAGAGGGGGAAGAAGTCTTACCCCTAGAGGTAGTCAAGAGGGGGTGCTACATGGATAAATTCAAGGTAAAATATCTGTGTTTGTTTCTTTCCTGTTTTCAGTCTTTTTTCCTCTTCCAAACTTTCCTAATATTTCTTCATTATTATTCCGTTCGTAGAACGGGGATTTTTACTAGTAATAATAATAATAATAATAATAATAATAATAATAATAATAATAATATTAATAATAATAATAATAATAATAATAATAATAATAATAATAATAATAACAATAATAATAATAATAATAATAATATTAATAATAGTATTATTAATAATTGTAATAATGAAGATAATAAATACATGTACAACAACTACTAATATGCTCTATGCACACTGTTAATTAATATTATTGCTCCTGCAGACCCAATATATAATGTTTCTTCATTATTATTCCGTTCGTAGAACAGCGACTTTTACTAGTAATAATAATAATAATAATAATACTAATAATAATAATAATAATAATAATAATTATAATAATTATAATGAAGATAATAAATGCATGTACAACAACCCTATGCACACTATTAATTAATATTATTACTCCTGCAGACCCAAGGAACACGACTCAGAAACAGTACCGGCCTCTCGGGAAACATACTGTATTAACAAGATCTTTCACTGTCTGTAGGTGAGGACCCATTCCCAAAATATGGGTGACGTGAGGTAAATTTGTGAACAGTGCCTTTCCCAAGGACACAACGTTGGGCCTTTGATGGGATTCAAACCCACGTCCTTATGGCTGACAGCCCGAGACTCTTACCCATAGACCAACAACACCATATAATAAATGTAATATAAAGAAATAATTATAACATAATCTGTGCGATTGTGAGCTGACTAGAGAAACTTGATCACACGCCTAAGGTATTATAATAATCATCATTCACGGGCTCATTTCCGAACTTCCAAAAATTATTGCATTTAGCACAGACGTCAAAGTCATAGACCCGAGAATCTAGGTCTATGTCCGCTTTCGAAGCAAAAAAACATCACCTACACTCACAACTGAGTTTTTTGAGAGGCTGTTGTTGTCTTTTTTGTGGGAATAGCAAGAATCAATCAAAGCTGAGGCGGAAACAGCTTTTCCAAAGTCATAGCCTACTCGAGGGGCTGTGTTTCAAGTTGGGTGAAGGCTTTTTTATGTATTGATTTTTTGCTTAATTTGTTTTAGTTTTTATTTAGTTTCCCATTCACTGCCGAACAAAGCAAGTAATATAAAATAATAAGAACAATTTGAATAATGTATGAATAACTGGAACAAGGCACACTATTTTTACTGGATGAAAAAAAAGTAAAATCGGAAGAGTAAACAAACTAATATAAACAGAAATTAAGTGTGTAAATAAGTCAGTTAAAAATATTTACATACACAAGCGCTCTCTCTCTCGCGCACACACCCAGACACACCCACACTCACCCACACCCACCCACACACCAAACACACATACATACACATTTTCTTTCACACACACACACACACACACACACACACACACACACACACACACACACACACACACACACACACACACACATATATATATACACACGTGTGTGTAATAAATAAATAAATATATATATTTATATATATATATATATAATATATAGTGCGTGTGTGTGCCTGCGTGTGTGTGCGTGTGTCTGTGTGTAGGTCTGTGTTTATGTGCGCGCGTGTGTGTGAGTGTGTGTGTGTGTGTGTGTGTGTGTGTGTGTGTGTGTGTGTGTGTGTGTGTGTGTGTGTTAATATGAGTGCATTGTTCTCCAACTGTATTTCCCTGATAATTAAGAAGGCAGTTCGGCTTCCTGCTTCAATGGAGCCAGACCTGGGACTGAGCGGACAAACTGGATTGTCCAAGATAAAGATGGCCTTCTAACAACTTATGGCTGTCACCGTTACACCACCCACTATTTTCCACAATGCAGTTCGCATGTTAATGTCCCTCTTAATCCCATGCGATCCCTAAATAATATAATTTGCGGAACCTGCATTGCACCACGTGAGGCAAGGTTAATGCCAGCAGCAGTGCTGGACATTTTTCATGAGCACGGCTGTGGGATCCGGTGAAGTGGAAACTAACTCGCAATCCCACCCCATCCTTCCTTCTGTTAGCAGTGGCAAGACGTTGTTCCGATTTTAAAGCTTCCAATTTTCCCTCACATCTACCACGCCGACCCAGAATCGCCCCTCCCCTCCCCTCCCCTCCCCTCCCTCTCTCTCTCTCTCTCTCTCTCTCTCTCTCTCTCTCTCTCTTCTTTACACACACACACACACACACACACACACACACACATACACACACACACACTATCTTTCAATCTCTCACAGACATACTCCCTCCCTTCCACTCTCCATCCCCTCACTCGCCCCTTCTCCCTCTCCTCCTCTCTCTCCGTCTCCAACGCACCGAGCTCACACAAGACGCTTGCAATCACGAAGCCCCAGACTCCCCACCACCATACCAATGACTCATAATATATTATCATTCTCTCCGGCATTTCGTGCCAAACAGTTATCATTGGCTGTTTCAACTTTACTGGTTTCCTCGGCTTCCATTTCCCCCCCGCTTTCACACATTATCCCACGCCAGGAGGAATGTGGGCGAGGACAATGACATTGAGAAGAGATGGACAAGGCGACTGGACTACACGTGAACGCCAGTCCTCTGTCAACCACCATGACCGTCTCCACTGCCATACACTAAGGACTACGACAACGACGTCGCTGCTCTAACTCCTTCACTTAAAATTCTCAAGCTGATTTTACGTATTAACCACATAGCTGCAGACTCTCAAGAGATAATGGTAAGAATTTTAAGGACTGAGCGTTTACATTTTTCGGATGTTGAGCAAAATATTATATTTAATTTGTAAAAGAAAAAAAAAGGTACATATTATTATATAAATTTTTTTTTTTTAAACCACCACAGCAGAAAGGAAAAATAAAAACAAGCAATTATTAATCACTCTATAACTTTTAGACATTTGTTGTTTCTCTATGCTTTTATTTATTTTTATGTTAACCTTATAATATAGAATAACAAGATAAGATAAGATACATCTTTATTGTACAGATTCTGACACTTTGGTTTGGTGTTTTACCACGTACACACACACACACACACACACACACATACACACACACACACACACACACACACACACACAC
>NW_004797665.1:562858-565143 GCF_000002075.1 Aplysia californica
CCTCGGCTTCCATTTCCCCCCCGCTTTCACACATTATCCCACGCCAGGAGGAATGTGGGCGAGGACAATGACATTGAGAAGAGATGGACAAGGCGACTGGACTACACGTGAACGCCAGTCCTCTGTCAACCACCATGACCGTCTCCACTGCCATACACTAAGGACTACGACAACGACGTCGCTGCTCTAACTCCTTCACTTAAAATTCTCAAGCTGATTTTACGTATTAACCACATAGCTGCAGACTCTCAAGAGATAATGGTAAGAATTTTAAGGACTGAGCGTTTACATTTTTCGGATGTTGAGCAAAATATTATATTTAATTTGTAAAAGAAAAAAAAAGGTACATATTATTATATAAATTTTTTTTTTTTAAACCACCACAGCAGAAAGGAAAAATAAAAACAAGCAATTATTAATCACTCTATAACTTTTAGACATTTGTTGTTTCTCTATGCTTTTATTTATTTTTATGTTAACCTTATAATATAGAATAACAAGATAAGATAAGATACATCTTTATTGTACAGATTCTGACACTTTGGTTTGGTGTTTTACCACGTACACACACACACACACACACACACACACTCACACACACATACACACAAACATACACGCACACACACACACACACAAACATGCACACACAGGCATACACACGCACATGTGCACACCCATACACACACACTCTCTTCCCTTTCACAATCATCTGTGCAGATAACCATACCCGTAAATAGTTATGCTTGTACCCACAAACAAGCTCACAGCCACATGCATGGCATAAATGAACAGTAAAATATTATAAACATTAAATTTGTTAAGGTAGATACGTAGTCAGTATTCTGATTGAAACTCAATGGTAACCTGATGCGGACTTTATAGGTCAGTAAAACTCAAAGTTATAACAAGAATCATGAAGATGGTAGAAGTTCAATGGATGATGGTAAGAAAGACCTTCTGTATCTTTCTTTGTTACAGATCGATGTATTGTTGGGGTTTTTCAACATGTGGAATATCAGGTATGGAAATATTAGGAAAAGGGAGGGTAATGGGGGTGGGGAGGAGGATGATCTCGTTATAAACTTGGAAAATAATTTCGTTTATTTCAGCTCAGATATTAACCTCTATAAGGGATAATGATCTAGATCTACCACTTTTCAAGTGATCTGAATTTTGATTGCTCAAGAAACACAGCTATCTTTTTTAACTTATTTTTAAAAAAAAAGGATTGACAACTCTGGTTATTCAGGAACTATGATCTTGCTGTTCACTGAATTAAGATAAATGTTAATGAGGAAAATACGGTATTTTCCATTTATAGAAAATTGGTTTTCTAGAACTCTTTGCCCATTTACTTATTCTAAAGACAGAGTTTAGACATTAGATTTCTTTGTGACGTCGTTGTATCTGCACAAGACACTTAACAAACAGAACTACGGATTTTCCTTCTAACTAACAAAAATAAATAAAGGATAGCGATATTTCAAACTCCGGCAGAAAAAGCCAACCGATACATGCTCTTCTAAAAGCTGTGACCAGATAGGGCTAATATTTCTGAGACGAGGAGAAGCACTCTCTTCTTTGAGACCAAGAACTTCTAGTAACATTTAAAGCTATCTAATAATGAATAGATCTAGTTCATCCTGTTCAGTCCGAATCAAAGCGTATTAACCTGTTCTATCTTAACTAGATTAACTGCTAAACTGACAATTTGCTTTATTTGTACTCTTTTTTAGACGCACTGATAAATATTACCTTACAATTTTTCGGAAACATATTACTGACGTAAAGGTGCACGCCTCCACCATCTTTCCCCTTTAACTATGGATGGGGAAAATTGTAATCTAAGCATAAGAAAAAATTTAAATCATAAATTAACGATACGGTATTTTCAGAGACCATACACTCCCTAAACATCACAGATATGTACCTTGGCTTCTCGTTAAAACACGTATTTACTACAAAGCGCAGTAACTTCCTTCCACTGTATTTAAGGGAGGCGCTTACTTTGACCATGAAAACATGTTTTGTTTTGATTTGATTTTGCTCATTGGTTTTATTATTCTTCTAACAGCAGATTTGATCAGTAGCCACTGTGATTGTCTTTTTGTGTCAGTGTTTTTCGTCAGATGACAAGAGTAGTATAGATCTATGTACTTGAAAGAACTGTTGTACGTTGAATGAGCCAGTATGGTATACGGTTATTTAAATCTTAATCTTTTAAGAAGCGCCAAGAGCCACCAGGGAGTGGGCGCTATAGAAGTATTTATTATTATTATTAT
>NW_004797665.1:565243-571494 GCF_000002075.1 Aplysia californica
TCTCTGTCTCTGTCTCTTTCTCTTCTTGTTCATCCATCTTTTTGTCGGTTATTCTCTTTCTTCTTTAATCTATTTCTTCTTCTCTCTTTCTAATTCTCTCCCCGCCCCCTCTCTCTCTCCCTTCCCCCTCTCTCTTCTCTTCTCTTCTCTCTCCTTCTCTCTCCTTCTCTCTCTCTCTCTCTCTTCAGACCACAACACGAGGATGCCTAATGCTTGACTAACAACATGTTTGAGCTCTTTCAGACGTTACGATATAGATCTGTATGTCTTTAAGTGCACCCCAACATATTACATTTGTATGATAATATTATGTGGGTGATTGATGGGTGCTCTGGTGTGGTTTGCTCATACTTTCTAATGAAACATCTGTCGTCCGTATCTCTCCCCCTTTATTTTTGTGTATGCTACTCTCTTGGAATACCTCTACCACTTTGAGATTTAAACAGGGTCTCTTGTCAGTTCGGTTTACACAGCCCCGCCTTCGACCAATAAACTTTTCCTTTCAGTAGTTTATGCAGAAGCCAAGCGAGATGCACACAAACAGGCATACACACGAGTGGAAATTAAACTTTTCTAACAGAATTTCTCTTATTAGTTATAGCAGAAGTCACATATCATCCTAATCCTTATTTGTAGATTTTTCTTTAAGAAACTTAATCCTTGCTAATACAATAGTGATCGTCAGATACTAACGGAGAACTAGTACACTTATTGAAATTGCTATTCTTACTTGAAGCCCTTCTGGTGTCTAAGTAATAATTACAATTATTATTCTTATCAGATTCTGTGCTCAAAATATTTTTTGTGTTTTTGTTCTTTAATTCAATTAACAATTAGTTTTAATTTATGGTTACCATGTCATCATTATTGTTATTATTACCATTATTCTGTGCTCTTATTATTATTATTATTATTATTATTATTATTATTACCATTACTATTACTATTACTATTGCATTTTATCTAAAAGGTTTCCCGTTTTTAAGAAGGCCAGTGGCTGCCATACTGTTTTTGTAAACATTTATTCTTTTTACAGAAAGTTAAAAATGAACCTATTAGTCTTAAAAACATATTATTAAAGACATAAAACATTTAACGGGTGTTTGGGGAAAGACAATGAGTAATATTGATTGTTTACTTTTGACAGCCATCTTGGATTTTATAACCTCGTAGGTTCCGCCCATCAGTTAAAAGGAGACATGGGCGCTACATATTTTTGTGAAAATACAGACCACGGAAAAAGCAAAGCATAATGATAAATGAACAAGTGGCCGAAAATGATGGTAACAGATATAATATACATATTTATCCAACTACAGTTCTAATTGGTACAAAGTAGTTATTGTGAAGAGTGCACTAAGTAAAAACATCCCTAACCCTGCACGGAAGCTCGATATAATTCATTCTTTAAATCGTCTTTGGGGTAAGTGAGATAAACATATTTTTCACATGCGTTAATTTTTCTTCATTGTGGTTTAGTTAGGATAAGTGAGAATGGTGCTAAAAAGTAAAACTGACTTTCTCCACTGAGAAATACCTCTAAGACTATTATTAACAAATTATTTAATTGTGTATTGATAAACTGGTGTCTTTTGTCCTCCTTGATTAACTCTCAGTTGAATCTTTTTTTTTTTTAAAGAAAGGAGGCTGATCAGTATAAAGGTTAATTTATACATTCAAACATTTATAAAACATTATTTGTTTGTAAAATATTATTTACCCAATTGCATGTTCTTATGAAAATTAATTTATTCAAATCAAATTATGATTAAGCAGTTGGCACCTTTATTGAAACTCGAGATTCTACCTGCTTTCTGAGAACAATATCTGTAAAGACTAATCCATTTATCTCATTTATCCGTGTATTTTTATGTTATTCCTTTCAGGCCCTTTTCCGGCTATTTATGTATTATCAGAACTTAAAAAAACAGACATATGCTGTCTTTCTTTTATTCGGAAAATTATTCTCCCTTTTTATTTGTCCCTTTTACATTCATTATGTCAGCCTGATTTCGATCACTATTATTCATCAGTCTATTTCTTGAATTATGTTCCTACATAGAAAATTTGATTGAAACTAGAGTGTGTGGTGTAGCAGTTAGGCACTTCGCTACCGCATGCAGAAGGCGTGAGTTCGATTCACATGATATGGAGCTTATTTTATCGAGTATCTCCGTCCGTCCGTCTGCCTGCTCCTTCATTTTTTGGTATCTGAATGATTCACAGAACCATGCTTCGTATTTCAAAAGGCATTGCTCTAAGCAACAGGAATGCAATTAGGCCAACTTGGCTTTTTACAGGATATTATGTTTCATCTGTGCAGTTCAGACCATGTATGACAAGTGCGTATCGTTCATGCACGCCAAAAACAATTGAAATTTTCCTTAACGATGAAACAAAACTAATTAATAATGCACGTATAAATAAACTGAATGACCTCAACAACCCGACTACGTATAAATTGCAGGGTCAAGATGAAAAATAGCACAATCTGAAAAGGTTATTCTACAAAAGAAAAGAAATCATTAGCATCTACTTATCAAAAATATTCCTCTCTCAGCTATTGACTGTTGGTTAAAATAAAATAATAATAATAACCTAATCATTGCGATCACATATATAGAAAATAAAACGAAAACAACAGCAGCAATAACTACCACAACAGGAACAACAACAACAACAACAACAACAACAACAACAACAACAACAACAACAACAACAACGCCGAAAATAACAGCTTCTACAATAGCAACGACAACAGCAGCAGCAACAACAACAACAACAACAACAATAACAACACAACTATAATAACAATTATTATGATAATAATAATAAAAACAACAGAATAATAATAATAATGATAAATAATAACAATAATAATAATAATAATAAATAATAATAATAATAATAATAATAACGACGACAACAACGACGACAACAACGACAACAACGACGACAACAACGACGACAACAACGAGGAGGAGGAGGAGGAGGAGGAGGAGGAGGAGGAGGAGGAGGAGGAGGAGGAGGAGGAGGAGGAAGAGGAGGAGGAGGAGGAGGAAAATGAGAAGAAGAAGAAGAAGAAGAAGAAGAAGAAGAAGAAGAAGAAGAAGAAGAAGAAGAACAAGAACAAGAACAACAACAACAACAACAACAACAACAACAACAACAACGATAACAACAAGAACAAGAAGAACAAGAACAAGAAGAACAAGAACAGGAAGAACGAGAACAAGAAGACAAACATACAAACACACAAACAAACGAAAACAAAAGTCTCAAATGCTTTAAAAAGAGAGGAAATGCGTTATCAAATAATTTTATTGTGGAGATGTTTCGCAGGCAGAAATGTCACAGTATTTTCTCCGCAGTATCAGTTTCTGTGTGTTCCGTTGAAAGTCCTTTGAGTGATGGCCAGACTGAAGGTCACACTCGATTTGTAATTAATAGAAGAAGGATGAAGAGGTTAAATGACTGTTTTGGATCGATGATAATTTGTTAGCCAGCAAGTTTGTGTGTAGGCGAGCAAGTGATGTGTTGGAGTATGTTTGTGTTTGTATGTTTATGAGTGTATGTGTGTATATATATTATATAATTTAGTGTGTATGTATTTTGTGTATGTGTGTGTTTATGTGTGTGTATGAGTGTGTGTGTGTGTGTGTGTGTGTGTGTGTGTGTGTGTGTGTGTGTGTGTGTGTGTGTGTGTGTGTGTGTTGCCCAGAGCGCGTTTATATGAAAATGATCAAGAAAAGAAGAGAGCCAAAAAAAGGGAAGTCAGATAGAGAAAGATTGATGCAGCAGTGGTTAGATTAGCCAAAAAGAGAAATCACCATAGCACCAGAAGTGTATGTTTCCAAAGACGCAGTGACCTTTTGAGAATGGTATGGTCCGTTTGGCTAATAATTCTTTATCAAACGCTTGCTTTCTAGTGGAGATATTATGCGCTAAAAATGCATTGTAGGTTACTATTATCAGGAGCCCCAAAAACGCCCTTTGTACATCAGGATACATGCGACTACATAAACATACACATATAGTGGCTTCATTTTGCCACAGGCGCCAAAATTACTTAACATAGCTCACATATTGATAACATCGTGTGTTTTGATGGAATAAGAGCTGTTACAATTTTAATTCTAGTTAACTCACGGGCGAATAGTTATCATTGGTTTGATTCGATTTGTATTTTAAGTCAGCAAAATCCTGAGCGTATTAAACAATTTTTTAAAAAGAGTCTGATCAGTGGGTTCAGCTAAGCGTGTTTAATTTTTTTTTTTGTGTGTGTAGATCTATAGGTTAATCGTAAGAATGTGCAGATCTATAGGTAAAAGACACGAAGAAGTTACTGAAGTCTCCCTTTATCGGCTTCACCAAGGAGTATAATAATATAATAATAATAATAATAATAATAATAATATGGTTTTATAGTAGTCTAAACGCTTCAAACATTTGGGGTTTGTTTGTTTGTTTGTTTGTTTTTGTATCCTTATGTTACTTATCTTTCTGCTCTGTCACGGTAAAATAACAATTTATGACGTGATTCATTTCCAGCGTAATATATTACATTTCGTAGAAAGGAAACGAAAGAAAACTTACGGATTGCTTTAAGAAAACTAGAAGAGAATTGTTTGTGAATGTGAAACTCGACAAAGTCGGTAGGTAATCTGACAGACATATCTGACTTCTAGGGGAAAGGTACAGTTGGAATGAAATCAATTTTAAAATACCCGGTAGCGATCCGATATCGCACTCCCCCCCCCTTTTCCCCTCAACCCGAAATTCCCCAACCTCCAGAATACAGCAGAACACAAACGCCAAGGAGACGACTTCCGGTATGGCGACTCGCGTCTGCGCTTGCCGGATGCATCGATAATAATACGCTTACTCGTCCCACGCTAAGTCGCTCGAAAGGACTGACGTCATTCAAAAAGCCGTGTCCTTTATCCCGACTTCGACCTTGAATTCATCGACATTACGAAAGGATATTAATATTTGTATTCCAAAAAATTGGTGACATAACTATCGCGTCGTGGGTATCAGGTTAATATAATATTATTTCCGTCTTGATTAATTCCTTCTTTGCTTTCTACGTCTTTTGTTACAGCAAACAGCTTTATCTGGGGCTAAAAGACATTTTGTTTTATGACCAGATATATTGAGTATGCTCTCCGTCTGCCTGTCTCCTCCTCGTCAGTTAATTTGTCTCTCTCCCTCTTCTCATCCTTTCCACTATGATTCACTCTATCTTTCTCTTTCTCTTTTCTCTCTCTCTCTCTCTCTTGCCGTCCATCACCTTTCTCTTCGTAAAGGTCTGTTTGTCTGTCTGTCTGTCTGTCTTTTTGTCTGTCTGTCTGTCTGTCTGTCTCTTTCTCTTTCTCACCCTCTCTGTTACTGTGTCTTTCTTTCTTTTTTTCGGTTTCCCATGTAGCCTATTTCTTTCAGGCAAATTTTGTTCTCACGAATAGAGTCTCCTGCTCATTTTATTTCACACGTTCTCCCTCTCTCTCTCTCTCTCTCTCTCTCTCTCTCTCTCTCTCTCTCTCTCTCTCTCTCTCTCTCTCTCTCTCTCTCTCTCTCTCTCTCTCTCTTATTCTCTTTCTTTCTCTCTTTCTCCCTTTCCCTTTCTGTCTGTCTCTGCTCCTCCTCATACTTTCCCTCTTACCATTACTCGTTCCGTCTCGTTTATACCGGATTTTTTCCTTTCACCTCTCTCCATTCCTTTCCCCCTCTTTCATCTCCTCTGTCTATTCTTCTTGAGGAACACTGGGAGGCTGTGGATCCATACTGCCTATGACAAAAGCCGACACCTTTCAGTGCATTTGGTTTACGCCTAGTTAGTGAATTGCATAAGGTCAGTAAAGACTGTTCCTTTCAAAAACAAAAACAAAATCACACAGTCTTAAATGTTTATTTGGGTAACCGATCATTTAAACAGATTGAACAGTTCGGTTAAGAATTAATGAAAAATAAATGAGAAGAGACTTGTAATGACTTTTTAAAATTGATTTTTAAAGAGAGTGGTTTCATAGTCGTCTGACATTTATGATGAAGAATTGCAATTTCTCTCTCTCTCTCTCTCTCTCTCTCTCTCTCTCTCTCTCTCTCTCTCTCTCTCTCTCTTTGTCGCTCTCCGTCGTTGTCCTTCTGCGTCTTTTTCTCTGTCTATGCCTCTAACATAAATGCTCTCCCTGTGTAAAGTGTATGCATGTATATATATATACAATGTATATTAATATATGAATGGAAATGTA
>NW_004797665.1:571594-573676 GCF_000002075.1 Aplysia californica
AGAGAGAGAGAGAGAGAGAGAGAGAGAGAGAGAGAGAAAAAAAAGGAGAGAGAGACAGGGAGGGGAGTAGGGGTTCACGTTTTAGTATCCTTTCCGTTCCTGCTGGTCATTTGTTATCAAAGGTTGACACCCTGTTTGTTGATGAAAAGACATTAAATTTTCAGACAGTCAATTCAAGACTCCTGTGTCCGTTGTATATAACTGGGAGATGAAGAGTCAAAAAGCCATTTTTGGAATTGCTCTTTGCTCTTGGGACAATGTCATAGAAAGGTGAGAGATAAAAACAGAATACACTAAGTAACTCTATGTCAAAACAGATTTGAAAAAAAAATTGAAAAGAAATACATTCGAACCTGTCCAGGACGAACACTCATTGTCGATGAGAAAACTTGTCAGCTTAGAAAATGTCATTAGATTTAGGGGAAAATGCGAGGTGGAAAATTGGATCGTTTTTTTTTACTGGTGATTGTCTTGAACAGGAGATCGTCAGCGCCAGCAAAACAGCACAAAATTTACTTATTTATTCCTTTCAGGTGCATCCGTTATGACGTCGCTTTCTTGGCTGTTCCTTTTTTGTGGATGTAAATGGAACGAAATATTCGGACATAAAAAGTAGAAGGCACCCAGAACCTCATAATCACTGAGCAATTCTTTTTTTTTTTCACAGATCCGGAAATTTTCAAGCTGGTCTGAGGAGAGATAAAACTTCTCCCAAAACACATCGATCACACCTTGAACAAGACAACAGGCACTTCATAAGATACAGAACAAGCAAGACGCCAGGTACTGCCAGAAGCTGAAGAAAGGAAGACCAAGTCGAGAGAAGTAGAAAAGAAAAGAGAGGAAGGAAAAAAACCCAACAACAATACCTTGCAACTTTCTACAAAGCAACAGCACCGAGAAACCCACCACCCCAAGTCAGACAACTATACTACTTTTGTCATAGTAACGAAGCAAGATCAAACACAAAAATCAGCAAGTATGGAATTGACTTTTGGATCTAGCTTCACGGTGGCCCTCCTCTCATGCTTATACATCTCCCTCATCACATGCCCCGTCGTCACAGGTGAGTCAGCTGATCAAAGAATCTGATGTCAACCTTCCGTCTTAGCGACTCATTACCTTCTTGTTGGTTTCTATCCTTTAACGTATGATTTGAGCTTCTTGTGGTTTTTATCTCTTAACGAAGTACAATTTGACCTTCTTGTGGTTTCTATCTCTTAAAAAATACGATCTGAGCTTCTTGTGGTTTCTATCTCTTAATTAACGTAAAATTTGAGTTAACATAGTGAACATTTTTTTAAATTCGTATTTTTGTGTAAGATTGTGCTATATTTTTGCTTTTCTTTTTTTTTTCTTTGAACGCAGATTTAATTGTTTTTCTTTTTTTTCTTTCTGTGTGCACGTATGTGTATGTGTGTGTGTGTGTGTGTGTGTGTGTGTGTGTGTGGTTTTTTATGTGTGTGCATACATGTGTGTGCGTTGACAGGCGCATGTTCTTTTCCTTCTTTCATTCCTTCTTTCAGCAAGGTTTTCTTTAAGAATTTTAATGTTCCGAAAAAAGATTACAAAGTTTATAGCCTACCTTTTAGAAATTGTGTCTATGGGCATTGTATTCCAAGAACCCTCGAGCAGTCACAAATGATGGCGAGATTATGTTATCCTATTTCTGGGAAAGTGTTTTCAGATACTCAAGTCCATAATCGTTTTCTGAGCACATTTTACATCAAGATGATCTCTTTATTTTCTTATTTTAATTAGGGTTTTTTAAAAATAGAGGAGTCTTTATAGTATACACGTCGTTATTCTTCAATAAACAGCATCGAGACCTTCGTTGCTAATAAAAAGCTTCTTTTCCTCATGTATTCCTCTTCCTCTGCAGGTCCTATAGCTTCGGGTAACAGTTACATTGTGTACTATATCTCACTGCTATTCGCCCCTCTCCTCCCCCGCCTCTTTCTTTGCCTGTCTGCCTTTATGGCTCTGAATCTGTCTGTCTGTCTGTCTGTCTGTCTGTCTGTCTGTCTGTCTGTCTGTCTGCCTCTGTCTCTGTCTGTCTGTCTGTCTGTCTGTCTGTCTGTC
>NW_004797665.1:573776-576468 GCF_000002075.1 Aplysia californica
GCCTCTGTCTCTGTCTGTCTGTCTGTCTGTCTGTCTGTCTGTCTCTCTCTCTCTCTCTCTCTCTCTCTCTCTCTCTCTCTCTCTCTCTCTTTCTCCTTCCCTCCTTCCTTCCTCTTTATTTCCCCCTCATTCCCATTCCCCGCAGTTTCTCTTCTCCTTTTCTCCCACCTTTTTGCTCGGATAATTTAGTCTCAAGATAAAAACTTGACATGTGCAAGAGAGTCCCCCATCTGCTATTCGACAGGTCTTAGAAACATCCTATATAAATTCAGGGAAGGTTTTCGAGCGTGCTGTTCAAACTAGTGAGCTGACAAACCTGACAAAATAAACCCCAAAAAACGACGTTCTGGCCCAGGTTGAAAGCTATAGTAACATGTGTGGAGAAACACGTACTCCACTGGATTAGTAACAAAAACAACAAAAGCGAAGTTAAACTATTGAAAAGAAAATCTTTGGCAGGCTCTACATTTCATATAAGCGACTTATCTTCCTGTAAGGAAGGCACTTTACAGTGTCCGTGGCATTACCAGTTTTTTTCTCATTTACTGGAAAGTTCACCGTTTTCTTTCTATTATGGATAAATCGTTCTTCGGGATAATTCCATCTTCCAGACGCAGCTATTGACTTTCTGGGATTGTGCACAAATTTCTGCTTCTTGGAAATGTGATCTCGGAGCCCGTGTGCAGGATGAGCACAAGTTCACCGCTCACGTGTTTCAGGGACATCGAGAAATGACAGACACCTCCGCTGGCTCTGTGTTTTCATAAATAAATAGTATAGAGGCGTAGATCTAGGTCTTTAGCTGAGATGGCGACTTCTGCTATAGTATCTGTGTGTATCTGTGTGTGTTTGTGTGTGTGTGTGTGTGTGTGTGTGTGTGTGTGTGTGTGTGTTGTGTCGGCGTGCCTGCCCGCTCGTGTGTGTGTGTGTGTGTGTTTGTGTGTTTGTGTGCGTGTTTGTGTGTGTGAGAGAGAGTGTGTGGAGAGAGAGGGGGGGTAGAGAGAGAGGGGGATAGAGAGAGAGAGAGAGAGAGAGAGAGAGAGAGAGGAAGGAAAAGAAGGGGGCCAGGAAAGAGGGAGATATATAAGAAAGGGAGGGAATAGACAGACAGACAGACAGACAGTTAGACAGACAGACAGACAGACAGACAGACAGACAGACAGACAGACAGACAGACAAATAGATGTTTTAGGAGTAGCAGAACAATGACAAGGTCAAGAAAGGCCTTTTAATCGATCAAATTAAAATAATTATATTCTTATCATTATCACATATTGTATGCTCCAGAAGACTATAATTCATCCAACGTTTTATTTTGTGAAAAATATTAATCTTTCGTAACATGATCAAATTTAGAAAATCATGTGCCTAGTTCGGGGTTTTGATTAGAGACTACCATAATTTTAATTATAACATTAATATGTGCTGCGGGATTTATAGAAGGCTTCAAATCCTAGTTTGAAATCTTATAACAATATGATTCTTTTCTCCACAGGAATTTAAAAAAAACATTTTTTAAATACTAGAATCTCCCAAATCGTGTTTTTATTTTGCTTTCTGCAAATCAATAATTTCATACACTGTATTCTTGAAGATCTTTGTTGTTGCTTCGGTACCTAATTCTTCTAATGTGAAAATCATTTCAATTTGGACATTATCTGGCCCCGTGGATTTTCCATTGTTTCAGTTTTTAAAACAACAGCTTGTACTTCTTTCAGAACTGGTGGTCTGGGTCTTTCTTTCTTTCTTTCTTTCTTTCTTTCTTTCTTTCTTTCTTTCTTTCTTTCTTTCTTTCTTTCTTTTTATAAACAAGTTTTCGCGTCTGTTATCTTTAAAAAGATCTTCCATGTATACTGACCATCTGTTGAAAACATGTGCTTCGTCAATGAAATATCTTCTCCTTTTGACCTTATGCAGTCTGTATCTTTTTTTTCTTCCAATTTATTTCTTTGATTTTGGAATGCATGTATCTGTTATAATATTTGGTCAGATTCTTTTCTTGACATTGCCTCTTTACATTTGTTGAATTTTATTTCTTTTTTCTCAATGCATTATACATTTCCCTGTTTGATTCGGTCTGTCTATTCTTTTAAAGTGTCCTGGGTCATCCATTTAACATTAGCTTTTTTAGGGGTATTTTCTTCTCTGCTTCCTTGATGGAATCCTTACTTTTTCCCAATAATTCTTCGGATTTAATACAGTTATCCAGAGCTTGAAATGTATTGCTTACATCTTGAGAGAAATGTTATCTTTATTCTGTATTGATCTTTAAAACATCTATTTAAAATTTGGATTGTGCTTTGACCTTTTTTACTTCTTTCACAGTTTCATCTGCATCTTATTAGGATTGATACATAATCATTTTCAAAGTATGCTACTAGAAATGATTTAAAAGATGTTTTGACATTTCTGAAACGTTTTTGTATAATCATAAAGTCTGTTAGTTGCTAGCTCCATCTTCTGGGATTTTCTAAGTTCATCGTCTTTTCGGGTGATTTTTAGAACGAGTGTATTTGAAGCCATCTCTGTGCCATACTGTGTGAGTCGATCGCCGTGTTCATTAAAAAACAACAAAGCCTAACTGTATTCCCTATGCGTGTATTGCATATTATAAGTCCAGAACGACTAGTTTATATGTTGGTAATGGTGATGATAGTAATAATCATAACCGTAATAATAATAATAATAATAA
>NW_004797665.1:577141-581649 GCF_000002075.1 Aplysia californica
ATATATACACACACATACACAAACACACACGCACATACACACACATACTCATACATACACACACGCACACATACACAAACACACTCACTCACACACATAAACATACACACAATCACACACTCATACGCACATACTCTCTGACACATCCTCTCTTCCAAACACATATTCACATACATATGTAATTGTATGCCTGCACTCATAAATAGACCCACATTCACACGTGTATATATAATAGTATTAAGTTCACACACGCAGTTGCCACAGAGTACCATGGCCGCATAGCTTGATCTCTTCTGCTGTGATGTTGTCAACGCCTGGAGCTTTGTTTGTGGGGCTTTTCTTGATAACATTGTCATGTTGGGTTTCACTTAGCAGAGTTGATGGTTCTTTTTTAATGGGTCAAATAGCGTTGATAGGCTGATTACGTATTAGATTGGTAAACGTTCTCTTCAGTTTACTATTCGGAAATTACCTGCCCTAGTACGCACATATGGTGTATCTACTCTCCATGGCACCCCTTTTGGGTTACCGTGACGTTATTTGTGGAAGATGCATTTACATCTCTATAAAAGTTGTAGGTCGGAATTTACTTTTTCCTGTAAATTAAAAAAAAAAAATTGTTCTTCTCTGACAGGTAGATCTGCCGAGTCGAGTATTGTCGCCATTCCTTTAACGATAGACAAATAAGTTTGATAAGCGATGTACATGCATTTTCCAATGGCAACTTCTTTATAAGGTGTATTCTGTAAATTCCATATTATAAAAAAAACCCAACTCGATATAGATTCGGGCTAACGTCAAAGAAATAGTGTCGGAAAGTTAGTTTGAGTTTACATAATGGGCTTTTAGATTCTGTTGTTTATCCAACAAGATGGATGGATGGACGGATACAGTGGGAGATTGAGAGTGCAGAAAGGTAAAAAAGAAGAGAATACAGAACAATATAGATACGAATATTATTAAGAAGAGAAACGGGTGTTTTTAGCTATAATATATAATAAATATAGCGTTATCAATGAATACGAGAATGAGAAAGAAAGGGAGAGAGAGAGAGAGAGAGAGAGAGAGAGAGAGAGAGAGAGAGAGAGAGAGAGAGAAAGAGAGAGAGAGAGAAAGAGAGAGAGAGAGAGAGAGAGAGAGAGAGAGAGAGAGAGAGAGAGAGAGAGTATAACGTCTCTAATAGAATATTACTTATTGCACAGCCCTTATTTCTCCTACTTCTAGACTATCATTCTTTGACGCCCAGTTCCAGTTACATGAGTGTCCTTGGCGAAATTCGAAACGATAATACTCCTTCGCCCCCCCCCCCTCTATCCCCCTCTCTCCCCCTCTCCATCTTCCTTCCTCCTTCCCTCCACCCCCTCCCTCGTCCGCCCCCCTTCCCAACAAACCGACTTCACTCCCAATGAGGTTTACTGTAATTGCGTTTTACTGGTTCCATAAGCAATCGCTTTCAAACCCAATTGCACGGCATTCAGCTTTGATTTGTGACTGTTTTTAAAGGATGAGGTAACGCCTTTCCAGGGTGTTGTGATACGTTCACCGGTGTTATTGTGTTGGTTCCCAAAGGTTACGAGCAACTTAATATCAGCTTTTTATTATTTGAAATGCAAGAGTGTAACGGACTTCATGACAATAGACACTAGTAAGCCACGGTATGAGGTAGAAGTAAACTAAAGCCCTTTATTCGGATCTTACTTGACCAAGCAAGCACATTCGGGGTCTCTACTCTCAATGGGGCCACACTCGTGTGAAAGAAGCTTTTAACTTATTCTAAGAATGGTGTTAGAAATAAAACTTTCATCATGTTCTGTTTCATGTGTTGAAAAAGTGCCCGTTTTGTTCTTCAAGAGCTCACAAAATCAGCTATGTTTTTAGGTGTATGTTGTTAGTAAACTGCATTGTACTGTAGAGACTATGTCTGAGTTATATCATTCAGATGCTTAATCGAGAAAAAAGGTGTCATAATTTCCCAGTTGTTCCATGATTGCATCAGAGCGAGTATGTCTACCTCGTAATTAATTCCGTCGACGGCGTTTGCTTATGTCAGATAGTTTCTATTGTTTTCTATTCGTTTGCAATGAAATGCTTGTTTACCAAAGAGAAGCAAAACACATAAACTAGGTATTCATTTGTGATACATAATTCTCGGAGACCAGTTTGTAAATTCTTCGCGTCCAACATGAAAATAACAGTCCTGATTTATTCCTGCAAGACAGTACGAAGATGCTTTAATGTTTTAGTCATGAGTTTTTTTAAAGGTAAGTGTATATAGCGTACATGTACTATTATTATGTTGCATGAACATTAAATAAGCACATGGTGGTAAAAGTTAAAACTACCCCCCTCACAATTCTAAAAATGAGCTAGGGTAAAAGCTTATTTCATGCACGTCATCACGGCGACCCAAAACTGGCCCCTTTTATAATATAATAAATAGCATTTGTATAGCGTATATCCCCGCTCAACAGCAGGCTCTATGCGCTTTACACTGTATTATTACCCCAGCAGACCTTAGAACACTCCGAACATTCTCAGCTTCCCGGGAAGCATACAGTGCAAGCAGCTGATTAAGCACTCAAACACTAACAAACTGACAAGATATTTCGCTGTCTATAGCCGGGTACTCATTCCCACCTGGATGAAGTGAGGAAAATTCGTGTTCTTGATAAGGACACAACGACGGGCCCCTGACAGGATTCGAACCAACGACCTTACGGTTGCAAGTCCGAGAGCCTAACCACTAGGCCACTGACGCCACAATAGTGGAGACCCACCCCAGTGTGCGTAGTAGACTAAGCGATTTTTTAATGGAGGGCTCGAGTTTACTATTCATTATCATCCGGTGCCTTGCCGACTGGCGTGGGCGATCATGGACTTCCACTTCATTCTGTCTTGCGTTGCAGCAATGGTGTCTGTTGTTCTTGCTGCTCCCAGCCATGTTGTCATCTTGTCCAGTATCTTTTCCCTCTGTCTGCCTCTGCCTCTCTTTCCATCAAACTTGCCCGTTGTTACAATATTCTCCAATGCTTCTTTCCGCTTTGGTGTACGAAGAAATTTGCCTGTCGCTGTCGTATATTCGTCATAAAAGTTTACTATTATAGACTATCGAAAGATGAGCCACACAATTTTGCGAGAGTAATTCAAATTGGGAACTTCAGTATCTAGAAAAACATGGTTTGTTGTACGTTATTCAAAACCTTCGGAGTGCACATTGAAGAAATTTTAATGTTTACGAATTTGTTTATTTGTTCAGTCTACTGACTATGAAATCACTTGAAAATATTTAGCCCTCCTATGCGCAGATCTACTTCAATGTTTGATGACCTTCTGTTTCTTAAACATTTTAAAGAAAAAAAAGAACTGTAGGCGTAGGCTTTCAAAGCCATTAAATTTAACTTAAGATGATAAGGCATCTTGACTAGTGTAAGGCTATCCCATATCTTTTCCCGCGTGAGAGATCAAATTTCAAGTATCAAATAGACAAAATGATTGAAAGCTATTCTGGTGCCCCTATCATTTTTCGAAAAATGCTAATACAGTCGATCGAACGTTGAAAACTTCCTTATTGCATTAATTTTTGAAGAGAGTGTAATGGCTATTTAATTGGAAGTCTTCGTTTCGATTTGATACCAAGAGTAGGCCGAAGAGTTGACATGGGTTTGCCATCTCTTGCCAGGAATGTAAAGCAGACCAGATTACTGTGACTCTATTAGGATTTGGCTGGTCTGTTTTCTGAGAATATGTTACGGAATGTTTGAAACGTTTGCTCAAAAATATTTGCAGAAATTCATTAAAATAATTGTAAGGTTATTTTATTTTGTCCAAATACGACTGTTTGGTCGACTGTTTGGTCGACTGTTTGGTCGACTGTTTGGTCTTGTTCTTGAGAGTTCTCAGAGAGAATGATGTTTGGGGATGGAGGTGGGCAGTCCTCGCCGACGCCGAAAGCGGAGCATAACTTTATGTGGTATTTTTAAGAGGCTGGAGATAGATAGATAGATAGATAGATAGATAGATAGATAGATAGATAGAGAGAGAGAGAGAGAGAGAAAGATAGAGAGATAGATAGATAGAGAGAGAGATAGATAGATAGATAGATAGATAGATAGAGAAAGAGAGAGAGAGAGATAGAGAGATAGAGAGATAGATAGATAGATAGATAGATAGATAGATAGATAGATAGATAGATAGAGAGAGAGAGAGAGAGAGAAAGATAGAGAGATAGATAGATAGAGAGAGAGATAGATAGATAGATAGATAGATAGATAGAGAAAGAGAGAGAGAGAGATAGAGAGATAGAGAGATAGATAGATAGATAGATAGATAGATAGATAGATAGATAGATAGATAGAGAGAGAGAGAGAGAGAGAAAGATAGAGAGATAGATAGATAGAGAGAGAGATAGATAGATAGATAGATAGATAGATAGAGAAAGAGAGAGAGAGAGATAGAGAGATAGAGAGATAGATAGATAGATAGATAGATAGATAGATAGATAGATAGAG
>NW_004797665.1:582610-585356 GCF_000002075.1 Aplysia californica
TATATATATATGTAAAGTATGCAGTCGAACCTGCTCTAACGGCGACCCGTATAAGACAATCACCCGTTCAAACGGTTACTTCCAACGCCCCCCCAACCCCCAAGTATTTTTTTAAAAACTTTATAATACAACCGTGTGAGACGATAACTTGTCTAAGATAGCCCCATTTCTCCTCGCCAAGGACCTACCGTCTTAGACAATTCCAATTGTTTGTATATTGATAACATTAATAATAATAATAATAATATGTACCGTGAGGACGTGTATACTTATTTATTCATTATGTATGTAATGCTGAAATTTTTATGTCCTATGCCTTGGGTTCTTTGAGCTTTCGTTCTTACTGCGGCCTTGTTGTCTTTTTGCTTTATGTTACTTTATTAATGTTTTTAGAATACATTTTCCATTGACTTTTTTACATCACCAGATCACAAGATAATTCGACAACAGAAAGATATCATGACACTTCGGAACTGATGAGCAACACGAAGTCTTGCAGCATCTTGGAACACGGAAGCCCCTAGGCCAGTGTCAATGATGACGAGTTCTATTCAAGTTCCGATTCTGCTTCCGCCTACCCTCCTCACACACCTCACCAACGTCAGTGGAAACATAAGCAACATTTTCCATCAAACTCGCTTAGTGACCCCTTCACCTTTGTCTCTGCCCTCCGTGCCGATCTTCGATGGCTATAACGGATCACTTAAACTCAACACGCAGCAGGGTTTTGCTTTCTCTAACCCAATTGACGGCCCTGAAGCTGGATTGCCAATTGAAACAGGAGACGGGGACCTTCTGGGGTTTGTCAATGAGAAGTTTTTCCCTTTGCTCGAGCCGCCATCTTTAGTTGTAGGCATCGTAGGGAACGCAGTCCTGGCCTTGGTGTTTCTGATCACCCCACTCCGGCTCCGACCCCTAAGTCATGCAATGGCGGCACTGGGCGTGGTAGATCTGCTCTATGTTCTGGGATGCCTCCTCGTCTACCTCAGCAGTAAAGGTGTACCAGTGTACGGGGTACCTGGAGTCTGCCAGATCTCTACCTTCACCCTCATGTTCTCTAAGTCTCTGGAGTCGTGGTACCTCCTTCTCTCGCATGTTGGTGAGTAGACAAATTAGTTTGTAAATTTCCTGGTTTAACCTTTCAAGTATTGTAAGAGTTTTAAAAAATAACAACCTACTCTGAACCTCTGTCACTCTGTTGTCAATGTTTCAGCTTTGTAAACGAAGCTTTTGTAGGTGCAGAACCTGCATGGTATTGCCCTAGTATAGATTTTACACTCGTTCAAGACTAATTTTAAGCTTATAAGTCGTGACACCACAGAAATGAAACTTCCATTTTCGATATGGAAGCACACAGGTAATATAAGCAATTACTTTTGGATTTAACTAAAAAGAAGAAGCATTTTTGCTTCGTTAAACATATTTTCTGTAGTTTCTTTTTTAAGCGCAAAACATCTACAGAAAGGATGACGAAGACATTAAAATTATCAGACCCCCGCTCCAAATCTACCATTAATTATTTGACCCATTTTTAAAAAAGTCTACATATCGCTTGTTTTCCAATTTGTTTGTTCATTTATATACATACTCCCAAGATGAAGTGATAAAACAAAATGGTACAGATTGGATAGGGAAACATAGGAGAATGCTGCAATGAACAACTTGTTTTAAAAACATACGCCCTGTTGAGAAAACGGACTAATAGTTCGACCAATGTTTTCCAAAGCACACTATCATCTTTCAAAATATGTATTGCAAAAGATGTTAAGTTCTTTTGCATTATAGCTGACCTTTGTTTTTTTATATTTTTACAAGCAGAACAAATTTCAAGGAAGCAATTCCAAGTCTACTCAGTTCGAGTTCTAGAGTGACCGTAGTTGGCTACTTTTTTTTACTCCATTGCTTAACAAAGATCTATGTCATGGAGGACATGTAATACATTCTGACCTGGCGAGTTCCGTAATATGCAACTGTAAGAATAATAACATCAACTGGTTTCCAGGAAACCGCTTTGAATTATACTTTACATTTTTTCTGGTGTCAGTGACAATAAGAGTTGCCGGGTATTTCTGCTTATTTGGTTATCTGTAGTAGCCAACATTTTTGTAGCAAATAGATATGCTGGGATTACCTCTCTTTCGTTGAAAACAGACAGTTTGCATCACATTTTGTTGCAGATCATATAATTCAAACATGCTATAGAGGGCCAATTTTAGAAACAGGTTTGAACTGCATGCATAATTTAACATCAGCTTAAAAAATCAATGAAAGGAGTAGGGCGCGTGTGTCCTGATGCTGACGCACGAAACGTTGGAAATGTTATCAAAGTAAAACGACCACTACCATCATTTTTGTAATCAACACCATCACCATAAACACTCCACCGCCGTCACCACCACCACCAACACCACCACCACCTCTAACCACTATCATCTCTGCTACTACTACTACTACTACTACTACTACTACTACTACTACTACTACTACTACTACTACTACTACTACTACTAAACTACTACTACTACTACTACTACTACTACTACTACTACTACTACTACTACTACACTACTACTACTACTATTACTATTACAACTACTACTACTACTACTACTACTACTACAACTATACTACTACTACTACTACTACTACTACTACTACTACTACTACTATACTACTACTACTACTTCTACTACACTACTACTACTACTACTACTACTACTACTACTACTACTACTACTACTACTAC
>NW_004797665.1:586912-591561 GCF_000002075.1 Aplysia californica
GAGAGAGAGAGAGAGAGAGAGAGAGAGAAACTAACTGAATGTTTTATCTTGTTTATTTTTTTCAGGAAAATTGAGTTGATCGGAACGTCTCTCCTGCCCTTGGTGCTCACAGCAGGTGTGGATCTAATGTTGCTACTCAAGCTCAGCTTGTTTCTCATGTTTCGGGAAGAGGACGAAGATGACGATGCTGAGCTGGGCGGCTCTAGGAACGAATTCCCGTCTTCATACCAGACGGACAAGGTGATGAAAATGCCGCTCCAAGGCAGCATGTGTTCAGAAAATGCAGGCCCTGCGTCACAGTGGTCATCGGGCTTGTGTCCAAATTCGTCATACAATGAAGATGAGGAAGGGGTAGAAGTGCCTGAGTTGCCAAAAATCAAAGCTGTATGCCATACGATAACAGAGGAATCTGCTTCTCAAATAAGTCAGAGTAGTGGTAGATGCTCCTCAAAAACAGGTTCTGCACACAATTCAGCGTGTAATAGATTGCAGCCATCGAACAGTATTAGTCAGATGAGTGAAAATCATAGGCAATTACCACCAGAAGCAGCGCTTCCAGAAGAAAGTAACCAATCGTATTCACTTGATAACTCTAGTCATTTGAGAGAAAGTATTATAAGCGAACTGAACACTGGAGTGGCGAAAGATCATGGTGAAGCAGATAAAGAAGCAGATGTGTCAGGGTGTTGTTTTGATTCGAGTCAAACTAGCTCCAAATACACAGAGTCTACGTCTGAACTAAAAAGCCAATGCCAGGATACAGACGTCATAGAAAACAGTTGTCGTTCGGATACTTTCAGTGTCTATTCTTCTCCTGAAACTGATTTCTCACAAAATGAAGGGAGCCAGCCCACAGATATGCAAGATGTCTCTCGACAGTTAAGTCCTGATGGGGAGCGCCCCTCTTCCACAATCGATTCCTCACTCAAAGAAGCATGCAACCTGGTAGAGGAGCCAAAATGCTCTCGGAAAGAAAATGTCCAAACAAAAGATGAAAACGAATCTGGTCATCTGGAAATTACACCCTGTGTACATGAAATTGACAATGTGAAAATGGAAAGCACTACACTGACTCCTAACCTCGGCTCTGCTGTAAGTCCAGAAATAATATCACCTGATGATTCTGTGTGCAAGACACTAAACAATACCATCGATGACCTCTCCGAAACAACAGAAAACAAGGATAACAACCAAGAAGGGAAGGACTTAAACACCATTTCAAGGACGAAACGCTCGTCTTTACGTGTGCCCAGAGATCGAACTGATGACCACATCGTCACGGACATGCAAGTGAGCTTCAACAACACGACCAGCGCCTACCCCCCTCAACATCGACAGCACGAGTCTTACGGTTACTCTCAATGGCGCAGCTATGACTTCACCTCATGCGCCTCGGCCGCCTCACAGAGCAACATAGTTCTGGAAGACAGTGATTTTCCTACGGACAGAATCACCAGCACCATAACAATTATCTTTTTCGGCATTATCTTCGCTTCCGTGGTATTGCCAGCAACGTATTCTCAAATCCTTCTCGTTTTCATTGACTCTCCTAAAGCGAGGCCCCCGAGGAGTGAGATGCAGAGAGCAATGTTCTTTGAGTCTTTAATCAAACTAAACGCTGTGTACAAGTTCTTCTGTTATCTGCTGTCCATGCCGAGTTTCCGAAAAGCTATAGCCTGGCTGCTAACTCACTGGATTCCCAGCAAGATCACGCGCATGTCAAGCATATGTCTATGGGGGTCGGATGAGAAAGAACAAGAAACGGCTTACGTGTAGCTTTGGTTGTCAACGGTTCATTGCCTTTTACCCTATTCCTATGTGGATAAATTTTGATACGTCTTTTGTATTGCATTAATTGTTTTTGTTACAGGTTTAGTTGATGATGGAAATATAATTTTTATTGTTGTAACTGCCTAAGTGACTATTATATATAGCATCCCTATTGAGTGGCCAAATATTAATGTCTGCAGAAGGATTATGCTTTTATACAATGTGACCATGTGCCAACTGCAACGATATGAAATGTGTGCCAAAATCCTTTGATATGTCGTGCCAAAATGTTACATTCTACTTATTTGCAAACATTCTGGTATAACTGTTTACTACGACTGCAAAAGATGATCATGGTTTACAAAGAAGACAGCCCCCTGAACAATCAAACCAGACAAAACAAAAACAGGCAAAAGCACCCAGGAAGCAAAAACATAGCAAACTCCAAATGAATAAAGACCATTGACGTACAAAATATTACAAAAGGCCAGGAGGTCCATCCTGTGACATAATATTATTGTTGACAGCTAACAGAATATTACCGAGCAAAACTAACAACATCATGAAAATCTGTAAATGGTGGGCCTACCGAAGCTCTTTCTGCAAACGTGTACATTTCTGTGATTCGTTTCTCTCCTCTTAGGTTTATGCGAAGGGGAAATAATAGTATAATGGTAATGTGCAGGGGGAGCAATGTAGCATAATATTTATCTCAGTTGAGAATCATCTTTATCAGTGGTTGTATCTTGTTGCCTTCCTTAGAGGTTTTCAGAAATATACATTTACTTTGGTGCAGAAGTAATCTAGAATGTTCCTAAAAGAACACTGAGTCTGAAAATAAATTTGAAAAACATTTTTCTGGGAATTTTGTACCTTGTACCGCAGACCTGTGAAGGGACCATAATATAATATGTAGCTATAAAGTATAATATTATGTATAAATATCTGTGATATAAGTAGTTTTTCTCTGGATGTTTTGTTCGAAACATTTCCATTTATAGTTACTTAAAATGTTTTGTCTGGATGACCTAGGATTATAGTTGTTATATTTATGACCTCTTTATTGCTGGTATTGAGCAACAACAAAAAAAGATTCTGGGTGAATGTCATAAACAGGAGAGGCCTTACCCGTCCCTAATACTGGACACAAAGGACGGAGTCAGGAATGCTAGGTCCTAGTGATGTTTTCGGCAAGAGCTTTTCAACAATTGCTGTACGTGTGTTTGCTGCAGGCCTTTTTTATTATGATATAATCATTATTTTTGTTACGTCTACGTTTAATCAATGTCATGTTTAATTATCATGTATGGCGTTGTTATTAAGTGGCCAAATTTTAATATAAATGTCTGCTGAAGAATTTTTGCTTTTGTAAAATCGACCACATGCCAACTGCAACCTAAAGAAATATGCTAAAATGCGTTCTTATACCCATTTATTCCTGAGCAAAAGTACTGTTTATGATACTAATTTCACTCATATAGTTTACTTATTTCTGTTTTGTTAGTACTGTAAAACACCTGTTAAAGCACTCGCAGACAATCTAACACCATGATGATTTGAGATATTTATAAAATGACAGTTGAAAGCCACTGGACTGAATATTACCTGTGTAATACTATCTTCTCTGCAGAAACAATATTTCTGATTATTGTTGATTACAACTGAAATTAAAACAGCTTTAAAGGTTGTGCTGTCTAATGTCTTGGCGACTTTATTTTGATGACAACTATCTCAATAACACAGCTTAGGTTTACTTAACGTCTCATAAACTTTAAGATTACGTATTATATTTGGAGGTCAGATTGTCTGATAGCTATATTCATCCTTCGGTGCCTTTTACTTCAATTGTTAAATTGGATTGCTTAAAGTCTTTTGACACTTTGAGTTGGCTCGTCGTCGTCGTCGTCCTCATCATCATCATCATCATCATCATCATCATCATCATCATCATCATCATCATCATTTTACGCAGTAGCAGCAGCATCACCTCTAAGGCAAAATAAAAGGCAAAACTACACATTTTCCCATCATTCTCTGAACCCAATGAGACATGCTCACTTTCCCGTTTTAAAGCATTATTTGAATCAACTTTTTTTATGTGCAGAGATCTACTAGACTCAGACATTAAATGCTATGTTTTACAGTGAGAAGTTGTACTGTTAACATCTTTATAATTAAGGCTGTTGATTGCTGTCTTCTCTTTGATCTGCAACTAAATGTGGGGAGAAAACAATTCGTCTTCAGACAGTTGTGCCAAATCATTCATGCACATTGTAATGATTTTTATCCACTGATTTATCCAGTGATTCTTTTACTATTATATTTATAATTGTTGCCTTTGATTTGTAACAATGCTGTGTCTGCATAACTGGTGCCAAAGTAAAGTAAATTTCTCTGTATATTTTTGAGTTTTTCTGAGCAATTCTTTTTGTGAAATGTTAAAGAAATGCATTTTTATCTTTTTGCATTCATCCAAGTATTACAAACCGTGTTCATTCCTCAATGGAAGCTCTACTATACTTTTTGGGTGTTCATAGTTTGACGACTTATAATCTTTTATTTGTAAGTGGGCGATGACAATGATCGGGAGGGTGGGCTTCCTGTTTTTCGGAGCTTTAAATTGGAGCTCTTTCACTAAAACAATGTTTTTCTTGTGCCAAATTACTTTAGAATATGTGCCAAACTATACGTATGTTTAGTTTTTGACATAAAAAGGCAGGCAGTGTTCAAAGCCTACTTTCAAATGTAAGCGGGATTTTTCACCTGCATCGGAGGTGTGGCTATGAATCTCTTAATCTCGCTCGCCTTGGGAGTAAGTTCAATAGTCAAAGTGCGGAAACTGTTTCCTCTCGTAATAATATGTATTTGAGGGCGGGGCG
>NW_004797665.1:592491-593853 GCF_000002075.1 Aplysia californica
GGAGGGGGATTGATTGATGCAAGCAAAGGATCAAACCTATTGGTATGTGTGGATTTTCATGAGGGTTAAAAGAAACGTTACGGGTTAATTTTATGACAAAGATATACATTACAAGATTCACACCTTTCTTATGAAACACTTTAACCAATTTCTAAAAACTGCGCATTTAATAACATCTTTTTTTTCTTTTTGTTTGTTTGATCTGCTATGATGTGCGATTTAAGATTAATTTTCTGAAATTGCTTTTACTTGGGAAACAAATCAAATTATTTTAATCTGTAGGACCTATTGTTATAATTGTTTACCTCTAGCCTCCCTCTGGTGTGTAATTTTATTATTTCACGCTCATAATTTAGATGGTGAATCCTTTTATTGGTTATGATTTTAAGGCATGTATCTTTACGCCCAGGTCAACGTCTCACATCGAGAGTACTACATGTATATTATACCTCAAAAGGATGTTTTGACAGGACAACAGAATTGTTATAGATTATAGTGGTTTCTTTTTCTGACATAAAGTAAGCAGATTTGTGCAGTCTGTGTTGTTAATGAATCAGCATATAAGTATAACTGATAGATTGGACTCAAAAGACAAGAGTTCGATATCCACGAGGGGAAATTTGATTTCCTGTTGTGATGCTGAGCCTAATTCAATTAAGTTTTATCCGGAAAGCAGGGATGAAATAGTTCTTCTCGACCACGCACTGATCTAAAAAGACTCACCGTCCTTGGTAGGGTGTAAAAAATTACATTTGTTGTCATAAGGGATTCGATCCCAGTGATTAACAGAATACTTGTTTTTTCGGTATTAAGAATAGCCACCGTTTCTTGATCTCATTCACGCAAACGTTATTGTAGTGACGTAGACGTTCATTAATTCAAAAACGCTGGAAATGACTGAATTATTTTTTCCGACTAATTCTGAGTTAAATAGAATACATTGACACAACAACAGCCATCTGAAGTAAATTGTCCATGCATCCGATCTGGACATCGGGAATTGCCTTATAGTGAGACAACTTCCTGGGCCTTCGTCATATTGTGGCAGGGTGGCCAGTTCCTTTCCACGCCCCCTTTACTTCCCCAACTCGAAGTCAAGTACCAGTTACTGCTGGGTGGGCAGGAGGGGGCGAAAAAAATCCGTGTCCGAACCAAGGATCGAACCTGGACTTTCCGCTTCGGAGACGAGCGCACTAACCGATCCACCACCGCACCCTAACAAACATCTAATATAGGAAAAAGAGCAAATGTAGTTAGACAGAAACAACAACTTCCCACTAATTCATGTATTTAGCAATCAGTTTAAAAATTATTGGTCTCTCACACTAATTTGGCAAATTTATGAATACCTCCACACACACA
>NW_004797665.1:595390-599553 GCF_000002075.1 Aplysia californica
ATATATATGTATACATATATATACACACATTGTATATATAACATATATACCTATACACATACGGCAGATATATACTCTCTCACACATACTCACAAACTTACTAACTCACTCTCTTATTTATCCACAAACAGACACACTTGAAGAGTACACGCACCTCCTCCACCACATTTACACATCACACACACACACACACACTCCTTCTCTCCCTCTCTCCCTCTCTCTCTTTTTCTCTGCCCCCCCCCTCTCTCTCCCTCTCTTTCTCTCTCTCTGTCTCTCTCGCTTTCTTACTCAAAATAGGGGGCTCCGGTGACTAAGCGGGTTGCAAGTTTAGACTCAAGAGAAGATTAAGAGTCCAACAAGTGTTGGCAGATGTGTGGTCACTGAGCAAGACACAATAACCCAAGCTAAAAATTAAAACCACCACATTTGTAAACCAAATTGTCCTTCAGAGATAAATAAAAATGTGATTTATTACTATTTATAATAAAATTCTAAGTTTTAACTCTTAGTCACACACACATAACCACACCCATGCACGCACACACTCACACACACACACACACACTACACACACACACACACACACACACACACACACACACACTACACACACACATACATACACACACGTGCACACACAAACACACAACAATCTAGCAGGCAACTACCGACAAACACACACAAACACTCAAACACTAGCAATATCAATGTGTTTACAACCCTGTTTAAGTATACCTGTTTGTGTTTACAGCACATATATACACAACAAGCAAATGTAGGCATACACGTACTCGCAAGCCTACATTGATGAGTTTGTATTATGACACCAGGCATCTGGGCAGACAGCACGTACACAAAAGAAGGTCTCCCAGATTGTGCAACAACAGTATCAACTCTATAGCAGCGGAGAGGACACGTAATGCCCGATCAGCTGCTGACCAAAGCCCTGTTTTGGCATATTTCAAAGTACATGTATACATATCAGACACACAAATGCGCCTATTTCATAGTTTGTACGTTCTTGCCAGTCTTCTTTTACTTGAAGAATATATTAATTCATTCCCAACGTGTATTCAGACATTGTCGAATCACCAGAATTAGCCTCGTTAATGCATTAAAGCATGTGAGGCTTATTGTTGCCATTGGAGGATTCTCCACCTCTCGCACCCTATTATCTATCTTTATCCTCCCCCCCCCCTCTCTCTCTCTCTCTCTCCCTTTTCAGGCCGCATTCTCCGTTCGAGCGAAATTTTAAAAATTAACTTCTACCGAAAACTGAAGCCAATTCATGAGTCAGTTATTAAAAACACCCTCAAAAGAGGCTGGCGGGTAAAATATGATTTTATGTTCTATATAGATTAAACGGATGGAAATGGATTGGGCACACCTGAGGAGACCCCTGACAAGCATCATCAGACAACCTTTGACGTGGAATCCACAAAGAAAACGTAAGAAAGGAAGACCAAAGATGACTTGGAGGCTTGCAGTACATGCGAAAATGGAAAAGGCGGGGACATCATGTAAACAGCTAGAAAATGATGCACAGGACAGCTGGAGAAATTATGTTAATGACCTATGCCCCACTGGGAGATAAAAGGGGCAAGAAGAGAGAGAGAGAGAGAGAGAGAGAGAGAGAGAGAGAGAGAGAGAGAGAGATGAAACGGCCTTGTACGTAAAATCAACAGCACCGTGAGATGAAGTTCCTACAGTCATTTAGGCCTACCGTTAAACAAGGGTACAAGAAAAACAATAATTATGTTACGACGCGGTGGAATCAGGCGCTCGTCAATTTCTGGGAATATGGAGTTATTGATGTAATCTTAAAGTAAAGCTTGTTCATTTTTCTTGATTTCATTTAAAAGCTACTTATCTATCTTGAATAGAAGTCAAGATTCTTGCGATTGAAGAAGGTAGGGGTTGCTTCGTTTCAGATGTAAAACTATGGAGAAAATGGCCACCAAAATTTACGAACCACCACAGATTGAGAGTCCTTTGGAAATGAAAATCTACAGTTTTTATGCTTTCAGCCAACGCTTTCCAGTAAAATCCACTTTAAAATATGTTTTAAATAGCCATATAAGGTGTTGAGCCAAAAAACAAAAATGCAAAATTTTTTTTTTTTTTAATGGAATCACAGATGGAAAAGAGGCGTTTTCTTTGATTTAATTATTTTGGCGAGCGCCTGATTTCACAACGATGCTTCACAATGTCAAACAAACTATGGGAAACTGTTTCGGCAGGTGGTCGTGGAGGAAGCGTCTCTGAGAAAGAAAGAGTTCGTGTAATCCTTGTCCTAAAACATGGCGCTGAACGGTATCGACCAGCGATAGTGCATTGTCTGTACTGGCGGCATCATGGTGTGCTGTGTGTGAAGTTACAGTAAAAATCTGTACTATTTTGATAATGTTTGCATTGAACTTGCCATTGTAATTCAATTTTCCCAAAGGGAATCAATAATGGTGGCATTATATTTATGTCATATACTAAGAATCTTAATGGTTTCGATCTGTTAAAGAAACGATAGTGCTTCATAAGCAAAAGACATAATTGGACTTGTACCCACATTATTATTATTATTATTATTGTTATTATTATTATTATTATTATTATTATTATTATTATTATTATTATTATTATTATTATTATTATTATTATATTGTTATTGTTATTATTTGGATTCGTATTGGATATAAAACAAAAAGGATAAGGGTAGCGTTCTTGCCTGAGAATGATGGTAAACTATTACGGAGCTACCACACACAAGGAAATGATTGCTCCTCCTCCCCCCGCCCTTTTCCCCACACAGTAAAACAAAGAAAAACTCCTACGAATAATCAAATACAAAATAAACAAGTGAATAAGCAAATTAAAACCACAACAACAACTGGAAATGGCTAACTAGCGCCTCACGGAAGAGCTGTACTTATTTACAAGATTAAAAGTATGTTCTCTTTTAGGGTCCCTACACTCCGGAACGCTGACAGAGTAGACCTGCAGTTTGTGAAAAGGACTTGTTGTAAATTTTGATTCTATTTAGATGCGTAACGTCTCCATCAAGTGCCGGCCACTTTGACTTTTCCTGTTAGGGCCAGCCGGAACTGTGAGGGATATAATATGTCCCTGCTGAAAGATGGAGAGGCCGGATTAAACATTTTTCCCGACCTGTTAATCAAACTCACGTCATTTTCTTTTGAGGCGTTGGTGAGACGTATAGTCCAAAGGCGTCTACAAGGACATCAGTCATAACGTAAACAAATTTCACCATCATAGACACAGTCCCTCTCTAGATCTGATGGACCACGATACACTAGAGTGTTTGGAGACCATTGTTAGAATGTGGTATTGTTTAGTTTAGCCGGCTTGAAGAGTTTTCATGGCTTTCCACCCACTTGGCTCTGTCCTTTCGAAAAGGTCGAGAGTATAATCAGAGGCCACACCCCTTATAAAAGAGGCGGAACGGGGCATTACATTCAACCTTTAAGTGACGGTAAACAATAGAGGGAAGAACGGGCGTGGTCACGACATGCGAATCGTGACGATGCCATTTTAATGTGTGGACTCATAACTTCATTTTTGTGTGACTGTTACTTGATTATACCATTGTTAATTGAATGAGAAATCGAAAAAATAATGAAATCACAACAGTCAAACAAACAAAAAAGTATGTCTACAATTTTTTTTCACATTTTAAATATCAAAGACTTCTCATGTCTCAATAGCTAATCTATGTTCCAACTATACGCATAAGGAATTTTGAAGTAGTTTATAAAAACAGATTTATCTCAAATCTTGAGTTAATCGAAAGCCAACATCGGTACCACACTGTTGATTAAGTCACAATGGAAATTCAAATAAGCAGAAAAGGAAAGAAACTAAAATAATATTCTCATGTCGACATGTTGAAAAAATTATAGCAACAGCAACCGGTGCATCTTTTCAAATCATTAGATAACGTAAATTTGATAATCAGAGTATACTATTCTATTAAGGAACATTCGAGTGAATTGAAGATAATTATTAACGAAAGCAAAGGAAAGCTAAAGAACTGAGGAATAGACGAATAGTGCTTTTTTAAACTTTAAAATTTTTTATTTTTTTTAGTGAGTTGTTTGTGAAAGAGAGAGAGAGAGAGAGAGAGAGAGAGAGAGAGAGAGAGAGAGGGA
>NW_004797665.1:601066-604651 GCF_000002075.1 Aplysia californica
CCCCCCCCCCCCTTCCAACTACTTTCAGTGGTTTTGCTCCTCCTTCGCAGAATAATGTATGCACTGTTGTATTAGCTTGTTCGATTTGGGTCACCGAGATATTAAGCTCTGTGTATTTTATATAATACGTATTGTGTGACAAAAGTGCATGAACCTCTATTTATTTCTCTTCAGCTTACACCTTAGAATCAAACTAAGGCCTAAGCAAATTTACGTTATTCGCGAAAAGGCAAGTCCTTGCAATTTTATACAAGAAAGGTGTCAAAATTTAACAGTTTCTGACCACTGATTGATTAGCTACAGAAAAATTATTAAAATTACTATAAATTAGTTTACACGGAAACAAGAAATGAAGACCCAGCCACAACTGAAATTAAAACATTAAGATTTATCCATATTTTAGACCGATAAGAAATGTTATGTTTTAATTCATTCATGGCTCTATTTACACGATAAAGTATGTTATGAAATGAGAACACACCCATAAATAAATCATGATCAATAGTAATTTATGATTTAGGTCATGCTAATGTTAACAAAGACGAATATCTTTTCTACAGCCGGCGTTAAAATGATACTAAAACAGTCATTGAAGTAAAAGAACATATTATTTGGCACTGCATCCGGATATCATAAATAATTCAATCGTTCACTGCTAGACAATCATATAAAACAAAACTACAGGTGCTTGAGATGTCAATTACAATGTTCGAGTTTGCACAAAGGGACAGATTTTTTTAGCACGTACAGCTTCTTGATGGATCGACAACGAAAATTCGATTGCTGATTAAGCTTTTAAAGATCCTTGTACCGTCAATTATGAAAGAAAAAAGAATAATGAGAAAGAAAACCTTGCCGCGGTAGAGGTGGAGATAAGAGTTAGTTTAGTGTGGGGTTTTACGGGAAACTGTTAAAAAGACGGGGAATAGGAACACGACTTCAAAGAAGAAGGGGAATAGAGGTGGGAGTCGTTGGTATTCCATTGCGTGAACCCTGGTTTTGAGAAAAGGGGGAAAACATAATTATTTGATTTCTTATCATCGTTGTCAATCGTGATTAGTTCACCTGGGAATTTAATCTTCCAAAACTTCGGCTTTGTCGGGATTTTACTTTCTGGATTACGAGTATTAGTATTTTGAGACAAAAAATGTGTTTGATCTAAAGTGGCGGATACACAGTGTTGAATACCAGCGAAATGCTACCGGACTGGATGAAGGGAGGAAAGAGTTGGGGGGGGAGTAGTGGTAAGAACACTGTTGATGAATTAACAATCTGTGAAGGAATAGAAAGACAAACAGACACAAAATACGGACGAAATACAGACGGGCAAGCACAGAATGGCTAGAATCATCATTATACGCCTAGCATTTGACCCCGGGCAATCCGTTAATGTTGCTTGGGTAACCTAAGTCATCCTCGAGACAGATTGGCCGTCTCTTGACCCTGCGATATCGTCTCAAATAGGCCAATCCTTGTCTAATTCCAATAATTCCTCATCTGCAAAGCTCTACCTTCCAAGAGGTACAAGGAGATGGAAAGCGACCTCGGCGACTTTCGATGGCGTCGCCGACTTTCGATGCCCCCCCTCCCCCTCCCAACGAACACTACACTGCCGCAGGCAATATTTTTATGTATTCTCCTCATGTTCAAAAACGTACTCAACGAATGGAGTCATCAAAATACACTTTATCAACAACCAAGCGATGTAGATGGCAAGAAACAAGAGAGAGAGAGAGAGAGAGAGAGAGAGAGAGAGAGAGAGAGAGAGAGAGACAACAGTAGAATATCATTGCTCATGTATGGCCTACCTGGCGTAATCACTATCTAGTTACTTATTTCCTCAAGCAAAGCTCGGATGCTTGCCTTCTTACGTGTGTGTTTCCCCGTGGGTGTGCTGATTCTCCTATTCCTAATTAACTGATGTTTTCTGCGTTGTATTTCATATTAAATAATGAACATCAGAGCATTAACATTTTCTTTTCTCGTAATAAACAATTAATACGTTTTGGTTGTGCGTGTCAAAGACTTATCAGATCAAAAGCTTTCACTCTTGTATAATATGTGTATTGTTGCGATAAAATCTTTCTAACGCAGTACCACTTCGCTTAACTCTATTAAAGCTCACTATTCAGAGCGCTGATGCAGTTGTGGCTTGCTCTTCATTTGACGGTAATGGCACTGCCCATGATATGAACATTTCGCACTCGAATTTTTGGAGAGGGGGGGGGGGGTATGAAGAGCGAAGAGTAGTGCCCATTGCAGTGCGCCACCTTGGATACAATGTTAGTCCAAGCCAATGTAATAAGTGGAGTGAAGTTACGTTCTCCACATTGAATTTATGTATCCAGCACGTCACCAGCTCTTATCTCGACTTCCCTGCACCGGTTATTATGTTACTTACTTAAATCCCCACAGCGTTCACTGTAATTATAAAATGTTATCTGCCAAAGTGACTGCTTTTGACTCAATAATTTTCACGCTATGCTTTTTGTGTGTATGTGAACTGAAACGTCTAACGTTAAGCCTTTCATAGTTGGGAAACAGCTTCAACTCAGCATAACATAGAGAGTCTCATTTTTGTCTCGGAAACGACAGTTTAATATTGACATGATAGAGACTCGCGTCTTCGAAATAAATAGACACAGAGAGGAAGAGGGCCACGCGCTCTTTGGAACAGACTTATTATGTCGTTTACCGCTGCAAGAATCGATAATTCTTTTTGAACTGAGCAGTCCGTGAATGTGACCCTAAACCCCCCCCCCCTAAAACAAACATATAACAGAAAATAAAGGAAAAGGTATATGAAAACAGAAATGTAATTGAATGTTATGAGTAATGATGTAGAAAAGCCACCACGATATAGTTAATCGACGGCTCTATAGAGCTCTTCAAAAGTTAAATTTGAAGAAAAAAAAGCAACTAACAAAAATTTACAATCACTGGCTGGCATTGAACAAAATAAAGAGCCAAAGTAGAACGTTTTTTCTTTTAAAAGCAGGGACAAAGAAAAATGAGTAAAACAAACAACAGCATACTAGGAGACCATTTATTTTCAGACAATCGCCTCAACTTTAATTATAGTCTAGCACAAACTTTTGTCATTAAACACTTCTAAACAGCTTTTATGGGAGAGAGGTAAAGGGGACGTTTGGTTTGGTATGGGAAAAAAAAGAAAAGGGTGGGGTGGGGTGGGGGGGTTCTCGTTGGTCGAGCCTATTGATCAGTTTATCGATTCGTTTATCGATCACTATCGATCAAGGCATCGAAGTGTTTGTGTCTTCCTGACCGTCGCTACACATAATATAGGCACCACCGAGCGCAGGCAATTTGCTGAGCTCTTGGCGAGGTTTCAATCCCTTTACGTCCACGGTATGGGTTTATCTGAGAGGTCTTGTCGTAGAGGACCTTGCCGTGACACGCAAGAGATTTGGGGTTTGTGTTTCTTCTGCCTTGTATTGTATGGCGCGAGAGCTTGAGAGGAAGTGTGCGAAATAAAGTTAATGCTCCCCTTGTTTTATAGTTGTGATTAAAGCAAGGACGCTTAATGTGGAATCCCCCTCTCCCCCCCTCCCCCCTCTCTCTCTC
>NW_004797665.1:605988-610300 GCF_000002075.1 Aplysia californica
ATAAAAAATAAAAAATAAAAAAAATATATAAAAAATCAAACAATCAAACAAACAACAAACAAAACCCCCCCCAAAAAAACCCAAACAAAACAAAGAAACCTTTTTTCCACTCCAAATCTCAGAGAGCATCTTTTGAGCATGATGTGCCCCATAGAAAGCAGAGACCCCCGGATACGCCTACTAGTTCAAGTAAGTTTCGAATTGGGCCCCAGGTTTACATGAACTGCATGGCGTACTATCTGTTATTTTCTACTAATAGGCCCAATGAGAGGGGGACCGGCGCCAGTGTACAGTTGTAGAGCTGAGGCGCTTTGCTGTCTGAAGCAGAAGACCTGAGTTCCCCGAGTTTGATTCCGATGTAGGAAAAATCTTTATTTTATCTAGTACCTTGGTGTTTTTTTCGGGTGTGGTGTCTCTCTCCACCCGAGCTTGCCCTAACAGGAAGGATCGAAAAGCCCGCCTCTTGAATGATCCAAATTGAGTCGATGGGGGTGTAAAATACCTCCATTAAAAAAGAAGTGTGGAAAGACATTGTATAACAAACAAAACAAAAACAAAAACGATTTTCGCACTAGTGAAGTAGGCTACATTACAGCGTGTACTTTGCCATCAGTTTAAAGCCATTTTCAACCCATGGCTGGACTGTTAAAGGTTATAATATAGGACGTCCAAGCTAAATTTTCATCTTCGACATGATCAAGCCAACTGGGCGACAATCCTCCCCCCACCCCCTCTTTCCCTCTTTTCTCCCCTACCAATTCACACCTTTCAAGTTTTACAGGGGATCTGAATACGAGCCACCCATATCGAACAGTCAGCTACGTATTAACTGCAACAGAAGAACCACACTTCAGTTCAACAAAATCTTCCTTGACTTCTTTTTTTTTTTGGTTCAAACTTCACTTTATTGTTTGGAGTTCATGATTTCACACACTGTTGTAATACTTATTGCAAGGAACAAATGAGAACAAAATACTGATTTGGACGGAGTCGGTAGAACAGAAGAACAGATTTAGTGCATCGTAAAGGCAGCTACTGAATATCACACATAAATATATAATATTGTGTTTACATCACAATATGGAGGAGAGGGGAAAGGGAATCCTGGTATGTTCAAAAGACAGAGAAACGGATTCCAAATTGCTCAAATAATACTAAGAATATGTCCATGTGTTTCGAAACATGTTCTTCGTTCAGTAAAATCAAATACGCCGAAACTCTATAAACTTATTATTATGAAACTTTCTTCCAGAATTCATATTACCTAATATATCTTGAGAATAGATAGGGAAAACCATTCAGATGATGAAATCATATGCAAAGAAATAAGATAATAACACACTTCTAAACGGTCAAGTGGTGCTTCAACATTCATATTTGGAGAAAAGTTGAATGCATAATACTGATGATGTATACATACTTACAACTTTAAGCAAAGTATAACATTGATAGAATTTAAAACCGAATACTGTTCTCTTGTTTCTGCTCAAGGAAGATTGAAAAGGCAAAACCTTGGTTACAGAGATAATAATACTGTGAGTGAGTGGGAGCAGGTAAAGAAGTATAACTACAGAAAAGCACAGCCACAGGATTTGGGCAAAATAGATAACGCAATACTATTCATATAATTTATAATAATCCAAACTACTGATTTTTAAAAATCAAAACGTTCATACCTTTCTGTCTTTAAGACTGAAATAAATGGTTTTAAAACAACAACAACCAAGCAATTACAAATAATGATTATAATATCAATTATGATTATTATTATTACAAATAAGAATAAAAGTAATTATAATAATGGAAGTAATAATGGACTGTATAGCATGTAATAAGCTCACTAGTGGATTCCATTTTGAGGATTTTCGACCTATTGTATCAAAAAAAAATTCAAAGGATAATTTCAAATAAGTCTTGATTAGAATCCTATTGGACAAGTCTTTATGCTAAGATCCTTGAGTTGAGTTGCAGAGTCCAGCCTGGCAAACCACGGGAGATGATTTGTTGGTGTTGCTGTCAAAATGTCTATAAAAACTGGATGGGATTTGTATGTAGATTATCATGGACATATGCCGTTGCTTTGTGCTTGATTCGCATGGATGGAGGCATGGCATTCTATATTGGAGACACATCCTGGTTTTTTAAACCAGTGATAACGACAAATGGTCGAGATTAAATGGAAATATACTGTCGGGAGAGAATTGGGGATTCCCATTTTAACTATATTCCCAATACTCAAAATTATTCTGATAGTGGAACGAACGGGTCCTGTGTAGAAAACACTAATGGATGTTTGCGATAAAAAAATTCCCAACTGTTTGCCATTCTTAATCAAATCAATAACTTGTTTTGAGTCCTCCTACGAAGGACAAGTTGCACGTGACAGATAGGACAGAATGGAGTCTAGAGCAAGTGTAGGAGGTTGTTAACTGGCACGTGCCGGTAAAATTACTGTGGACCAAATCAGAAGCTAACAGACCGCCTTGTCAAAGTGTCTAGGCGTCACTGAGTGCTTGTAAAGAATAAAAACGTCCAGTCATCTCACAAGTTCTTGATCATTTCACTTTTATATTGTAGAGACCTTGAGATTACAGATGGGAGTGTGAAGGCACGTGCTAATAATATCTGTAGGCGGGATGCTGTCAACGAAACCTGGGTAGTGTGAGATTGCCTAGTTTTTGGAATGCCAATAATTACAAAAACCAAATCTAAACTCAGCCAAAATACAAAGTATTTCAAATCTCATCCTTGAACAGTTTTAAATCAGTGCGTTACAATGGGGGTGGATCTAAAGCATTAGGCAGATCAGAAAGCTCGTAAACAACAAAATGGAAAAGGAAAAGGCTCGCCCGTGTTTAGAAAGTATACGCACTCTTACAAACGAAATGAAAAAGAGTCTTCAAATTGCCCGTCGGAGTCTCTCCATAACAGTGCAATTCTGGGTTAAATCAAAGCAGAAAAACTATAAAATAAAATGTAAAGGTAAATTAATATTATGTGGGCTTGCACGTGCCCAGGAACGTGCACACACACCCGAGATAAAAACAAGAAGCTGTGAGATAACCTATTGTCAGGGAGTTCTCAGAATACAGAAACAAATTGAAGACTTTCCAGTTTCTAGCATCATTTCGGTAAAATCATTGTAATATATTATATTAGAGGAAGGAGAGGAAATGGAGCACATACGGACAAAAAATACTGTTATGACGATATTCTGGCGGAAGATTTAGGATTGGTTAGTGTTTTTCTGGTCACTGAACGGGGTTGCTCGATCGCCATGCCACGAGGTCGCTGGGAGGGATGCCGAAGTTCCTCTTCCGGTTGTCCGTTTCACGAGAGAAGAAGTAGCCGCACGTGCGCTTCTCGTGTGTGTAAAAAGGCGCCAGTGAGTTGTTGGTTGCCCGTTTTGGCGGCTTAGAGCCGCCTTTGTCCAGTGAGCCTGCCGTGGCGCTCTGATTTCTTTGTCTCTCAGCCTGTGAAGAAAGAAAAAGGGGAGGGCATGTATTTTTATAAGAAAGGAAGTGGAGACAATAGAAATATAATTGTCTTTTTCAGTGGTTGTAAGTGTTAGTGGACAGACAACGTTGTTAATTTGGGAAATTTAAAAAAGGAGGCTGGTAAACAGAAAGGTGGGCAGGCATGGAATAATGTAAAGAAGCTGGCATAAGACAGGGAATTTGAAAAGTGTTTGTCCGTGGTGAAAATATTTATATTTTTATTTGTCAGGGTAAGAAATGCAAGGATAAAACAAGGTGGAGTTAGGAAGAAAATGGGGTCGAGGCGATACAACTCAGTGAACAAAAATACATTTAAATGTATCTGGTGTATATTTTATTGTCTCACGGGAGTGGCCACTAGCGCATGTTGTTTGTTTGTTTTTTTGTTGTTGTTGTTGTTTTTTGTTCAATCTTTTTCTTACACCGTCAGCCACTGAGTAAGACAGACAGACAGGAGGAACACAGTGAACGAGAAGAAGTCAGATCAAATAGTAGCAACCTACAACCCTGTGCGAGTTACATTTTATCCTATTACTTATTTGGGGTGGTATTTCTTCGAATATTTTTTTACCTGATGTCGGGGAACCACGACAACCAAGCGATCAAGACCAAGTCCAAAAGTTTTTTCAAAAGTGAATATTTTCAAACGATGGTGTTTGTTAATCAAAATGCAGCTACGTCTGTGCATTCCTTCAGGTTGTTTGCCCTTCTTCTTGTTCATTGGTGTATAATTGTGTTGAAGGATATATTTACAGAATGCTTTAGAATTGTAACAAAAATGTACGTTTATACGCTCATACAACCCCCCCCCCCCC
>NW_004797665.1:611331-612846 GCF_000002075.1 Aplysia californica
CACACACACACACACACACGCGCACACACACACGCACACGCACACACACACGCGCACACACACGCACACACACACATTCACACACACACAAACACAAACACACATCGACACAAGAGCCATAAAAATACACGTTTTTAATTCTGGATGAGCAACACATTTTCTATTTATAAGTCCTGACAAGTAATTTAGAGAAGCCTTCCACGCTATAAGGGGGAAAAGTGGGCCCCTGCTCAAGAAACTACCAAAGCCACTTTATCAAAGTAAACAGACAAATAGAAGTTTAAAAAAAACATGATTATTATACACGCACCCCGTTCTGTCAGGAAGCATAAAAGAAAATGCTGTTTTCAAACACGAATAGACATAATCTTAATAAGCAAGACGTTAAAAATCAGCATCTGAACACTAATTCTGGCATAGCCATAACCTTCTCACATCCGAAAATAACCCCAAAGATTTGATGCCAACTAGAGGCCCTACAAATTCGATCGATAGCCCCCCCCCCCCCTCGAAATTGGGGAGTTGCTGGGCTCTGCAAACCATCTATATGTGGGGTAAAATGAGGGAACAGCTATGCCCGAAAATATAAGACGATGTTACATTAAAAAAAAAAGATATACATCCTTCTCTTATCCGTCTTGTCTTCTTTTGTCCTTTGAGCCAATCGTTTGGCAGCAAAAAAATTGTTAAAAAACTAACGGCAGATTTTTTTGTCAAGAAGGGCATTATACCTTTTCACCGCCACCCGTCACCTCTTCATACTTTAAGTATCAATGGTTGTTTTCAAACTCTTTTGTGCTATGCATCAGCGCAGGTGGGTTAGGGATAGGCAAGGCAAACACGCAGGAGTTCGGAGTTTGCTCTTAAGACAGTGAGTCGAAGTTGAATTTTTTAGCTAGGGATGTTTGGGTTTTTTTATTTTACAGTTCTTTTCGACCCAACTTTCGAAGCAGTCTAGATTGAGAAAAGCAGAGTAGTAAAGAGAAATAGTTATATGACGACAATGACAATGATAATGATAATCTTAATTCATCTCGTGCAATTAAGACTGCAGATTGTGGTACCTGCTATATATTCATCGGGATCGTCATCTATACGCCTATACCAGGAGCATACTCGATCTCACTTTATGCGTTAAAAAGATGTTATCTAAAAGAAAAACGGTTCATTGGTTGTTTAGGCAATGGTTATTTTTAAGACTGAATCTAAAAGTATTGACTAAACAGTTCAAGAACATTTTTCATACAAGTAACTGTACAAGCGACTGGCAACATGAAGTTTTGTGTTGGAAAAGCAATTTGTTAAAAAAATGTTTCCGATACTTTTAAAATCAATAAATGAACAGCAATGGGTTGTAATGGGTTGTTTCTTTTTTCTACAGTGTAGAAGAACAGAACGAGATCCTATATAATGAACTTAAATAATTGCCAATAACATACATTATGTTAAAAACATGCGTTCTGATTTTAACACCCGTTAAATGTTTTATTTCCTTTTTAAATTTTAAAATATTTA